>NW_026110628.1:1024634-1169753 GCF_024679095.1 Eriocheir sinensis | reverse complement strand
GTACATAAAGGCTACGAATATAACTCGCCTTAAGGAGGCTGAAGTCTTAATCAACAACCTTTAAACGCCCCCCGACAAGCCCGTTACATTTGGTTGGCAGCGGTCAACCCGCGCCTGTGCCTTCGCTACCTCGTTCCCCTCCAAGCCACGAGAACTCACCAACAACCTCCGGGGACAGGCGTACAAGGGAAGAAGGAGTCAACGCACCTGCCGTCCGCGGCAACGCACCTGCCGTCCGCGGCAACGCACCTGCCGTCCGCGGCAAGGCACCAGCCGTACGCGGCAACTCACAAGGCGCCAGCTACAAGCACCTCACAAGGCGCCGGCTACAAGCAACTCACCAGGCGCCGGCTACAAGCAACTCACCAGGCGCCGGCTACAAGCAACTCTACAGGCGTCCGGCCTACAAGCCTCGAGCACACCAGCTACAAGCAACTCTACAGGCGTCCGGCCTACAAGCCTCGAGCACACCAGCTACACGCAACTCTACAGGCGTCCAGCCTACAAGCCCCGAGCACACCAGCTACAAGCAACTCTACAGGCGTCCAGCCTACAAGCCTCGAGCACACCAGCTACAAGCAACTCTACAGGCGTCGAGCCTACAAGCCCCGAGCACACCCACAGGCCTACGCAGCCGAAAGCGAGGGCCACAATGTACAAGCCGCTCCCCCACTTCAAGCCAGCACTGCTACGAACAGTGCAAGCTGCCGCTGCCGGGAGCATCGGCCCAAACCTCTTCCGGCAAACAGTCAGCAAGGGTACCCGCGGACATCTCCCGATGACTCTAAGCTGTTACCACTACCGTTTCCTGCAGAGCGTCTTCTCAAGAGGTTACACACCCAAGTCGTCTTCTCTGCCACCGCGGCCCATCTCTTACTATAACAAGAACGCCGCGTCCATCATACGTCTGGCGCCAGTGTACCAGCTCCCTGCCGCTGCCGCTCAATTCGCTGGGTCAACAGTTTTTCATCCTCCATTACGAGTCCTCCGATGTCCGCCCATCCCTCACCTCTCCCCGCCGCTGTGGCCGCGGCCGAGGTTTCCTGACGCGCCTACAACGACTGCACGTACCCCAGGGCATCACAAACCGTCGCCCTCTCCACTACATCAGCTGATTAATCTTGGTATTTGTGAATATTCCCTTCTTGTCCAAATATGCCGACTCGGCTTATTTCATTATTGTCCGTGCAGAGGCACGATTTTTTTTTATTTCTGTGTTCCTAACACTGTTAATCAGTCATAATTGTGAGAGTAACGTTCATTCGCATACGATATTGATTCTTTCTTATTGTTTGCTAGCGAGTATATTGAGTATAGTGTGAGTTCCCTGATCAAAGTTAATCTTCATCAGTGTGCCCTGCCTCCGTTTTCTTTTCACCGCTCGAGAGAAAACGTGAGCTTCAATGGTATACCCACTTAAAATACCATAGTGTTTATAAAGGCACCTTGCTAGCCATTCTTTCTTGCCTTTTTAGGGTTTCGGCGCAAACTATTAATTCATACACGTTCCGTTTATTGGTTAATATTTACAGCTATCAACATATGCTCCTATTTTGTAAATGATTTACACCATAGTATGAACAAAGACACTCTCGCTAAACTCGGCGACACCTTTAAACAGTTGGCTCGTCCTTCAAGTGAGGTGGAATTGGAGCCAAGTGCAAACACCGGTGATTTAAATGTGGTAAATTTGCGATCGGGGGCTACGTACTCTTCCCTCCCAAGGGATAGCGCCCCTTCACCTCCGGGTTCGTCTGAATACTTAACCCCCACTCAGCCGATCACAATGCCTGTCGATCCACCTCTCCCCCCTCCTCCCGGGGCCCCACCCCACATCCCCCCGCCCCCGATTCGGGTCATTCCAACTCACGCCAGTATTCGACAATTCTCGGGAGGCGAGACCGACTTTTCGGGGAGACAGTTTTTAGATTTGTGTGAATCTGCCATCGTAAATTCCTCCATTACGGAAGATCATGATAAAATCGCTTTCATTCGGTCACGGTTACTTCCAGGCTCTCGGGCACTGAATTTGATGCAGTCCTCAGCGTTCGCTTCGGGGGACATTGGTGTAAACTATGAGGTTTTTAAAGGGAATTTCATAAAAATCTTCGGGGGCGGGAGTAAACCAAGCATCGTTAGACAGATGGCACACACGGTTGAGTCCCTCCAAAAAAACTCTTCAACAAAGCCGATTTGGGACGCCATGATTTGAGGCAAATCAGCTGGCGGTTGACTGTGTCAAGAGCCTAGAAGACGCGCTCTGGCTTCCAGGGGGTTGTATGCAAAAGCACCAGGTGAAGACAGCTTTCGAGTTGTTTTTTTACTTATTTCATATTTCAGAGAAGAACCGCCGTTTTGCCCTTCCTTTGGCCTTCAAACCGAGCGGGAAGTTGGTTGACTTCGTCTCAGAGTTAGAAGTCAAGGTTCAGGAACACCCTCACCTTCAACCCCTCGCAACGGCCGCAGCATTGCAAGCACAAAGTAAGGCATCTCTCACCTGTAGTTTTTGCAAACAATCAGGACATTCTGAACATTCTTGTTTCGCGAAACGTAGGGATTCAACACATTCAAAACAGGGCTCAGATAGGAGGTCAGGAGGTTACAGGGGCGGGCGTCATTCATCACACAGGAACCCTAGGCCAAACCATCAGCGGAAGGCTGCCTTTTGCCATATCCACGGGAATTGTTTTCATGATTCAGACAGTTGTTCTGCAATACCAAAGGCCAAGGAGGAACAGAAGTACAAGTCCTCAGCGGACAGCAAACCACACTCCTCTTCTCAGAATAAAAAGACATGACTTCGTGACAGCCTCGAGGCGTACATCCAAGTGTCCCTTAACCCGGTAGCAGCGACGGGCCAAATTTGTGGCTTTACCGTGTAGCAGCGACGGGCCAAATTTGTGCCATAATATTGACCCCCAAAAATAGATGATGCATAAACTGATCACAAATGCGTTGATATATGTTATGAAATGGTTTGTGTGAGTGATGATTTGTTCTCATTTTTCTTGCTTAGAGGGAAGAGCCTTTAAGAAACATGGTCCCCGCAGCTACCGGGTTAAGGAAAATACTAATTAGGAGCAACTTGACTCCGTCATTGCCGCCTTGGGACGGACAAGCATAATTGCCCTCCCTTGCAAGGTGGGCAAAATTTCACTCACCTTAGCGGTTGACACAGGTGCCACAGTCAATGTCATCTCCGACTCCGCTTACAGGTCTCTGACACGACAGGCGAGTGGGGAAAATTGGCCGCTCCAAGAGAACGACCTGAATGTGGTAGGCGTGACGGGCACCACTTTGGGAATCCTTGGGCGAGTACCACTAACAGTCCGCTTACATGAAAAAGTATGTCCCTTTCGAGATTTCTTTTATGTCTCTAGCAGGTTTGCTTTACCTGTGGATGGGATCTTAGGATTAAACGCCATGAAAGACCTGCACATAACCATAAACCCTGAAAGCAACGCGATCGTGTATCAAGGCCGACGCATACAGGGGATGGTAAATCCATCGCCTCTGTCAACTGTAATCTCACCCTCAGAGGTGGAAAATGACCAACCCACCACAGACTCAGGGACTGCCACCGCCCAAGTGTTACCTCTTACGGTCAAACCACACGAAACCATTGCAGACTTGTGGCGGACAGTAACGGCAGTCGTAGAAGGTCCTCATATAGTTCCGGATCGTGCTGCAAAACTTGTTAAAATCCATTTGCCTAACGCCCCTCCGACGGGCAGTGATGTGTGTATCGACGGAGTTCCTCACATACACCGCGTGACGGTGGAGGTAACTCTTGCGACAGTCAAGGAGGGAGGTTTTGCAGAGGCATTGGTAATAAACACGTCTGGATCCCCTGTATCCTTAAAACACGGTGTTCGATTATGCCAGTGTCTAATGTATGGGAGAAATGTCGCCCCGGAACCAGCTGAATACCCTTCAGCCCAAGTCTCAGGCATAACCTCGGCGTGTCAGGCTTCTCCCGAACAAGACAGCTAATTTAGAGGCATTCCTAAAAGTTGCACACTATTCCGAAATTAAGCCAACCTTAGTCCAGCTTCTGGAACATTATCGGGGGGCGCTTGCTCTACCAGGCGAGCCGCTTGGAGTTACGCAGTGTGCTGAACACCACATTAAGTTAAAACCCAATACAAATCCTGTATATATCAATGCGTACAAGCTCCCCCACAGTCAGAGGGAGGTGGTGCAACAACTTATCTCTGAAATGTTAGAACAAGGTGTCATCAAAGAATCGAATTCCCCGTGGAATTCACCCTTGTTCCTGGTTCCAAAGAAAGACGGCTCTTATCGTCCTGTGATTGATTTCCGGCGTGTGAACACCGCGACCGTGGATGATCATTTTCCGCTTCCCGTTCTTCGAGATCTTCTGATGTTTCTCGGTAGAGGAAATAAAGTCTTTACGAGTCTTGATCTGGTCAGTGGCTACTGGCAACTGCCCATGGCCCCCGAGTCACGTGAAATAACGGTTTTCAGCACGCCTCATGGCCACCATGAGTGGACGAGGATGCCGTTCGGGCTCAAAGGAGCTCCCTTGACCTTCCAAAGGACAATGAACAGTATTTTTGGTGACTTGCTGGGCAACTCTGTCTATGTGTATTTAGACGACATCATCATAGCAAGTAAAGACGTGCATGCACACATGGAAACACTAAAAGCAGTCCTACACAGACTTCAAGAGGTCGGATTAAAGCTCAAAATCACCAAATGTGAATTTTTAAAGCCTCGGATCAAGTTCTTGGGGCATGTCGTGGACGAATTCGGCATCCACACAGTGGACGACAAAATAAAGGCTATTGCCGAGTTCCCTCAGCCAACGTCTGCGGACAAGGTACGGTCTTTCTTGGGTGTCGCAGGTTATTACAGGCCTTTCATTAAGGACTTCGCAGCACGCGCGAGTCACCTAACCCATCTTTTAAAGAAAGACGTACCATTTCAGTGGCTCCCAGCTCAACAAACGAGTTTTGAGGATTTAAAGAAAGCGCTTACACAGGCTCCGGTCCTTGTCTTTCCGGATTTCAAGGACCCCTTTCAGCTTTGTACCGACGCTTCGGCTAGTGGATTAGGAGCCGCGCAGATGCAAACAGATAAGTCCGGCAAAAAGCACGTGATAGCGTTCGCCAGTCGAGTACTTACAGCTCCGGAAAAGAACTATTCTGTTACCCACCTAGAGGCTCTTGCCATTGTGTGGGCTCTGAAGCATTTTCGTGACATAGTGATGGGGTGCAAAATTGTGGTGTATACTGACCACGCGGCCATAACTGATCTTTTCAAGGGAAAAAACCTACACGGTCGTCTGGCAAGATGGTTCTTAACGATCCAAGCATACAATCCGGTGATAAAATACATCACCTGGAAAACAAATGTGGCCGCAGATGCCTTATCTCGGAATATTCCGATAGGCGCGATTACCACCCCAGAGGTCATCCAAAACTTCACTTCACCTGAGCTACACACTGCTCAGCGAGACCACCCTGTGTGGAAGAGGTTAATTTACGCCCTCGAGTCGGGAGACGAATCAAACCTTCCTGAATTGCCAGTTCCCTTTTCACAATTCTTCCTATCAGAGGACAACCTCCTTTGTAGGTCATGGCCAACCAAACCGGTACCAATAGACCAACTGGTCATCCCAGACATATACGTCCCCGTGACGCTTAAGCTGGTCCATAACACACCCATTGCGGGTCACCCAGGAAGACACAAGACGCTATCTGTCACCAGACGAAAATTCTACTGGCCCACATTACGGGTTGATGTAGAAAAACATGTCGCACATTGCGTCGTTTGTGCTAAGCACAAGGGGTCCGTCAAAGGGCCAGCACCTATGTTGCAATACCCAGTACCAGAGGCGCCATGGGATGTTGTTAATATAGACTTATTACAGCTCCCCCAGAGCCAACATGGTTCGCGCTACTTATTGGTGTGCGTCGACCAGTTCTCTAGGTTTCTAGTTCTAGCGCCTCTCAAGGACAAGACAGCCACACGCGTGGCCCATGCCCTCGTGACTCACGTGTTGTGTCCACATTCGTCTCCTCGAATTCTTTTGAGTGACAATGGCACCGAGTTTAGGAACTCAGTATTGAGCGAAATATACGCTCAGTTTAACATCACGCAATCCTTCATCACAGCTTACCACCCAGCTGCTAATGGGTTGGCGGAGAGGGCTAATAGGAAAATCTTACAGGTCCTCAGGCCTATCGTGAACGATCTCCACGATAACTGGGAGGATTGGCTATCGCATATAGCCGCTTCCATAAATACGTCGGTAAACGACTCTACGGGGAAGTCTCCCTACTACATCTTATATGGGGTGGAGAAGCGTCTTCCGTACGACTTCCTAACAATCCCACAACAACCTCTCTACAACATTGATAGGTACGCACAACAGCAGATGCATATGTTTTCCAAGATACACTCAGAAGTTAGGTGTACGTTAAAAGCTACGAAGGTTGAAATGATGTCAAAACAACACAAACAGGCCGTCCCGGTGAATTTCAAAGAGGGTGACACAGTCATGATTAAGCAAGCGGAAAGGAGTTCGAAACTGGGGGCTAAATTTGTGGGTCCTTACCGAGTTGTTCGGAATGTCAGGGGAAATCGGTTCGAGGTTCTCGAGTCGAATAGTGGAGTCAGTCTAGAAGTTCACAGTGATCGTCTGAAAGTAATTCCCTCACCTTTGGACCTTGATATTGGTACTTCCCCCTCAGAGTCAAATGTTCAACAAGATAATCCCAACACCCATAGCTATAACTTGAGACCACGGGTCTAAATACTTCATTCCCACCACTTTCAGATCATGATGTTGCGTTTTCTGACCATCTTGTTGTCCCTCGGCTCCCTGCTTGCAACAACACCCATCCACCTGAAGCCTGGTGCCCTCACGGCACACATAGGAGAGGTCTTCCTCATAGAAGATGTGCTCCTCGTAAAATATCCATATATTTCCTTGACCAACACCACGGACACAATCAGGATAGTCTCAGAAAAACTACTCGGCATGGCAGACGCCATACGGGCTACCAAGACTAGGGAGTCAAAGGCACCTTCTAGTACCAACTCTCTGACTCTTTTTCAACTACTGGAGGATAGGATTCTGTTCTTACGGGGAAAAGTTGATGAGGTAAACATGGATTATAGTTTTCACTCAGTTCACTCTCGGGTAAAGAGGGGGTTGCTCAACATCTTTGGGTCCGCCTCAAAGTTCCTTTTCGGTACGGCTACCGACGAGGACGTTCGTGATTTGCGGGACCACTACGCTCATGTACTTTCCTTTGCTGCTCGAAATCGCAGGGTGATCAACGCCAATTGTAGAAAACTTGCGCAATTGCATACTAACATTGAGGAACTGCTAGAGCAGACAAATAAGATGGTAGAGGTTATCAACATAGTTGTCAAACAGATCGACCAGGTGAATCAGTTTCTCCTCCTAGATCAGGCCTTGCATGTATTGGAAAACGTCATTAACTCCGTCGCAAGGGCAAATCAGCAGGTTATTAGTAACATGGTTGATGCAGCGCACGGTACAGTCACAGCCTTGTTCCCTCTACACGATTTGAGAACGACTGTCCAGATCGGGTATCAAAATTATAGCCTAACGCCCTTATTCACCCCGGACATGAGTCAATATTTTTACCCCTTGATTGAGTCCAGCCTCACCCCTGATGCCATAATCATTCATGTTCCATTTCAGACGGCGGACGTGTTTGAGGCACACGAAATTGTTCCGTTCCCTTTTTCAGCAAAGGACAGTGTGTTAGCCCTGGACACGTCCCCGTCTCTTGTTCTAATCGCGAAGGATTTCGCTCTGTATTCAACGGGTAGCTACTCACTCTTGCAGTATTGCAAGGAGACGGTCTTCGGACGATTCTATTGCTCTGCGTCTCTCTTTGCCTTCCTACCAGTTCGGGGGGGGGGGGTTGCGAGATCGCCCTCACCCGCGTGAACGCGTCTGACGCTCTTTCCCTGTGCCCTTACAAGCAGCTAATACCAACGCCTGTTTTCCATAAGAACTTTCAGGGTCTGCATTATTTTTATTTTCCCCAGTCATTCTATGTATCGGTCATCTGCCCGGAGGGTACCACTTATCAACGGGTTACTGGTCACTATGCCATAGCGGAAGCATGCTATATCCGCTCCACTAACATAACAACGTACCCGTCCCGGATCCGTCTGGTTTTCACGGCCAATATTTCCCATCGAGTGTTTCCTCTACGGTCTCTCGATGACATTCATTTCTCCAGCATCTCGTATGTGACTAATTCCCTTAATTCATTGTCTTTCGCAAACAAAACAGAGTTTGCGGAAACCCTGGAGGAAACGCTGCCTGATTATTTGCATCTCCCCTACCTGTACCCTGGATTTTTTGTACCAATGTTTCTGATGTTCGTCAGTCTCGTCGTCATGTGCTACCTTATTAGGAGAAACTCTGTCCTGCACGATTATTTGGTTGTGCAGACACGGCGACTGGATGCAGGGAGGCCACTGGCAAGGTAGTTTTTCCTTTTCTCAGACAAGTCAGGGGACAGAAACCTGGCTGCTCCTATACTTAACATTGTACTGTGTTTCACTACTGTATTTTTTTTTTAGGAGCTAGATCAACGTTTCATTGTCTGTAACTATGCCAGTTGATGGCTTCTTATACATGTGTCCTTGTATTTATCTTTTGAGAGGTTTCTTATGTTTCATGTCACACACGTTGTGGTTTCCCTCTCACTATTTATATTATAACTCCACATCTGTTCTTACATAGCCAGTGTTTTAATGTAATTGTATCATAGGCAGTCTGCTTGACAAACTCCCACTATGTATGTTCATGGTAACTAGACTGCTATTTAGATTTTTGTATATCGCGAGGTCGCGATCACTGGTAGGTGACCGAGCAGTGTTATAGTAGGATATCAATGTATTATTATTATTTAATATCACCACGAATTAGGCATACAATTGTCAATGGAAAAACCCACGACAGATAGATCACGCCACCTTATAGGAATGTCGTCCGTCAGTGTTTACCGTCTCAGTTTTGTATACTTCGCACTCCGATGGTGCGTGGAGGTCACCTTGACATACGTGACCAATTGTAACAATTATTTTCCAACCTGTAACTCGCCACTCCTTCACGAGAGTCCGACTGACACACAACGACAGTCGCTCTCGCTCCGTCGCTTCTTGTACATAAAGGCTACGAATATAATTCGCCTTAAGGAAGCTGAAGTCTTAATCAACTCCCTTTAAACGCCCCCCGACAAGCCCGTTACATGAAGGGTGTCTGGCAGCGGTGGTGGTGGTGATAGTGGTGATGGTGGTGATGATGATGGTGGTGGTGATTGTGGTAATAGTGGTGGTGGTAACTGGGAGAGGAGGAGATAGTAATAGTGGTGATTGGAAGGGATCATAGTACTAGTAGTAGTAGTAGTAGTAGTAGTAGTAGGAGGAGGAGGAGGAGGAGGCGGAGGAGGAGGGGAGCATGGTATTTGCTAACGCCTCTAGTATGGCCGGCAACACACGAGGAGGAGGAAAAGGAGGGGGAGAAGGAGGAACAAAAGGAAGGGGAGGAGGAGGAGGAGGAGGAGGAGGAGGGGGGGAGCATGATATTTGCTAACGCCTCTAGTATGGCCGGCAACACACGAGGAGGAGGAAAAGGAGGGGGAGAAGGAGGAACAAAAGGAAGGGGAGGAGGAGGAGGAGGAGGAGGAGCTCCCACAATTCATTAAATATGCAGGCGGCTCCGTGGAAAGTTTAATTAATTCCCCAAAGTTGAAGAAACAATGTTAGGCTCAAGAATAATTGATATATTTCAGCGAGTCTCCCGTAACCGAATCAAGGACGAGGCGTTAACACACATCTCGGACATTCTTGGGAAACTAAGATCAAGAAAATAACAATATGAAGTTGGGCGTTATTACGAGGTAGTAGGAGCAACAGTAGACTTCCTAGGACATCTTTATGATCTTAGGTTACTTACGCGCATTTTTTTTTTTTTTTTACAACAAAGGAGACACCTAAAGGGCACACAAAAAAAGACAATAATAAAAAAAGCCCGCTACTCGCTGCTCCCAAAAAAGAATCAAAAGAGGTGGCCAAAAGGAAGGTCAATTTCGGGAGGAGAGATGTCCTGATACCCTCCTCTTGAAAGAATTCAAGTCGTAGGCAGGAGGAAATACAGATGAAGGAGGATTGTTCCAGAGTTTACCAGCGTGAGGGATGAAGGAGTGAAGATGCTGATTAACTAGGGTAGGCGGTGGCCGAACTGGTAGCGTACTGGACCCACATTCGCTCACGCTACCACTCGGATTTTTTCAGTCACCGCCGAGTGGCTTAAAACTACCCACATGCTGTCCTGAAGACCACCCATCAACCCGGACTCTAGAGGAATCCGTCCAAGCGAATCAAGAACGAGTTCCGGGGGGCAGCATGAGCCAATGCAAGATGGCGCCACTATAAAACACTCGCCTGCGCCAGAACGGGCTGGGCCGACCATCAGGCCCCACCTGGAAGAAGCCTTGGGCCGACCATCAGGCCCCACCGGGAAGATGCCTACCGGCGCAATAGTCAACAACGTAAAAAAAAAAAGAAAAAAAAAAAAACTCTTGCATAAGGGGTTTGGACAGTATAGGGATGAGCATGAGTAGAAAGTCGTGTGCAGCGGGGCCGCGGGAGGGGGGGGAGGCAACAGTTAGCAAGTTCAGAAGAGCAGTCAGCGTGGAAATATCGATAGAAGATAGAAAAAGAGGCAACATCGCGGCGGAATTTAAGAGGTAGAAGACTATCAGTAGGAGGAGGAGATCTGATAAGACGAAGAGCCTTAGACGCCACTGTCCAGAAGAGCTGTGTGAGTGGAGCCCTCCCCACACGTGAGATGCATACTCCATACGAGGGCGGACAAGGCCCCTGTATATGGATAGTAACTGCGCGGGGGAGAAAAACTGGCGGAGACGATACAGAACGCCCAACCTCGAGGAAGCTGATTTAGCGAGAGAGGAGATATGAAGTTTCCAGATGAGATTTTGAGTTAAGGATAGACCGAGGATGTTTAGTGTTGAAGAAGGTGACAGCTGAGTATTGTCAAGGAATAGGGGATAGGTGTTTGGAAGATTGTGTCGAGTTGCTAGGTGGAGAAATTGAGTTTTTGAGGCACTGAAGGACACAAGGTTCCTTCTGCCCCAATCGGAAATGATAGCAAGGTCTGAGGTTAAGCGTTCTGCAGCCTCCAGTCTGGAATCGTGTACTTCCTGTTGTGATGGTCTTCTACTGAAAGAGGTTGAATAATGCAGAATGGAGTCGTCGGCGTATGAGTGGACATGACAGTTTGTTATGGAGAGATCATTGATGAATAATAGGAAGAAAGTGGGTAATAGGACAGAGCCCTGTGTAACACCAACGTTGATAGGTTTAGGGGAAGAGCAGTGACCGTCTACCACCGCAGAGATAGAACGGCCGGAAAGGAAACTGGAGATAAAGGAACAGAGAGAGGGATAGAATCCGAAAGAGGGCAGTTTAGAAAGGAAAGAATGGTGCCAGACTCTATCGAGGGCTTTCGATATGTCTAGCGCAACAGAAAAAGTTTCACCGAAACGGCTAAGAGAGGATGACCGAGAGTCAGTTAAGGGAGCAAGAAGATCGCCAGTAGAACGCCCCTTGCGGAATCCATACTGGCGATCAGATAGAAGATTAGAAGTGGAAAGGTGCTTTTGAATCTTCCGGTTAAGGATTGATTCAAAAGCTTTAGATAGACAGGAAAGTAAAGCTATAGGGCGGTAGTTTGAGGGATTGGAACGGTCACCCTTCTTAGGCACAGGCTGTACAAAGGCATACTTCCAGCAGGAAGGAAAGATAGATATTGATAGGCAGAGACGAAAGAGTTTCACCAGGCAGGGTGTCAGCACAGAAGCTCAGTTTTTAAGGATAATAGGAGTCACTCCATCAGGTCCATAAACCTTCTGAGAGTTGAGGCCAGAGGGGGCATAGAAGGCATCATTTGGAAGAATCTTAATAACAGGCATAAAGGAGTCAGAAGGGGGATAAGTAGGAGGAATATACCCAGAATCGTCCAGGGTGGAATTCTTACAGAAAGTTTGAGCGAAGAGTTCAGCTTTAGAGACAGATGAGACGGCAGTGCTGCCGTCAGGATTAAGGAGAGGAGGAAAAGAGGAAGAAGTGAAATTGGAGTAGATATTTTTGGCTAGATGCCAGAAGTCACGAGAAGAATTAGAAGAAGCAATGTGTTAACGTTTTCTATTAATGAAAGAAGTTTTGGAAAGTCGGAAAATAGATTTGGCACGATTCCGGGTTGAAATGTAAAGGTCAAAATTAGCGGGAGTTCGAAGGCTCTGGAACCTTTTGTGAGCTGCCTGTCTATCTTTAATAGCACGAGAACAAGCACAAGTAAACCAAGGCTTTTTAGCATGAGGAGTTGAGAAAGTACGTGGAATGTATGCCTCCATTTCTGAGACAATCACCTCTGTGATGCGCTGAGCACACACAGAGGGGTCTCTCTCATGGAAGCAGTAATCATTCCACTGGAAATCGGAGAAGTACATCCTCAGGTCGTCCCACCGAGCTGAAGCAAAATGCCAGAAGCATCGCCTCTTCGGTGGGTCCAGAGGATGTACAGGAGCGATAGGACAGGATACAGAAATAAGGTTATGATCGGAGGAGCCCAACGGAGAGAACAGTTTGACAAAGTAAGGAGAAGGATTAGAGGTAAGGAAAAGGTCTAAAATGTTTTGCCTGTCTCCAAGACGGTCGGGAATACGAGTAGGGTGCTGAACCAACTGCTCTAGGTCGTTGAGGAGAGCAAAGTTGTAGGCTTGTTCCCCAGGTTGGTCAGTGAAAGAGGATGAAAGCCAAAGCTGGTGGTGAACATTGAAATCTCGCAAGATGGAGATTTCAGCAAAGGGAGAGTGAGTCAAGATGTGCTCCACTTTAGAGCTCAAATAGTCAAAAAAAAATTCATAGTTAGTAGAGTTAGGCGAGAGATAAACAGCACAGATGTATTTAGTAATAGAATGACAATGAAGTCTTAGCCAGATGGTGGAAAATTCAGCAGAGTCAATGTCGTGGGCACGAGAGCAAGTGATGTCGTTGCGCACGTAGGCGCAACATCCAGCTTTGGATTGAAATTTAGGATAGAGGTAGTAGGAGGAAACAGAGTAGAGGTTGCATATCATTAAACGTATCGGTCTCCCTTTACGACTATTTCCCAAGGCCAGAGAGAAGATTAACCGTGTTGTTTGATCTTACGTTACTTACGCGCATTTTCCTAAACGTATCGGTCTAGCATGACGACTATTTCCCAAGACCACAGAGAAGATTAACCGGGTTGTATGACCTTACGTTACTTACGCGCATATCATTAAACGTATCGGTCTCCCATTACGACTGTTTCTCAAGGACTGAGAGAAGATTAACCGGGTTGTATGATCTTATGTTACTTACGCGCATATTAATAAACAGCTTGGGCTCCCATTACGACTGTTTCCCAAGGACTCAGAGCAGATTAGCCGGGTTTTCATGAGTGATTTTCCCGTTCAAGGTACAGGAGTCGAGTAAAACTATCACTGGGATCACTAAGCAGTCCATGAAAAGCCCAGCAACTTCTACGAGAGGCTTTTCAAACAGGCGAACTGAGGTGCCAATAGGTTTAAAAATACGGGCTTTATACTCTACACTCTAGACAAGCAGACTTCGTAGGACTTGCATGAAAACGACAAAATATCTAATTTTGACGTTATTGAGGAAGCAGAGGCAATAGTAAACGTGGTAAGATTTATATGAGAACAACAATACCCTTAAGTTTGACGTTGTTATAGCTGCAATTTGACGTTATTTAGGAAGTAGTAGGAGCAATAGTAGACTTGATAGGACTTATATGAAAACAACAATACACTTTAGTTTGGAGATATTTAAGAAGTAGAAGCAATAGTAGAGTTGGTACAACGTTAAATATGATCTAAAGCTAGTAACTTTATACCCTTATGGAGTTTGAAGGAAGGATAGCTCAACAGTGATACGATGGGGGGGGGAGAGAGAGAGAGAGAGAGAGAGAGAGAGAGAGAGAGAGAGAGAGAGAGAGAGAGAGAGAGAGAGAGAGAGAGAGAGAGAGAGAGAGAGAGAGAGTGTGTGTGTGTGTGTGTGTGTGTGTGTGTGTGTGTTATGGATAAAAATATAAATACGAACTGATCGTTTTACCACCGGCAAATTCAGAACGACTTAACACACACACACACACACACACACACACACACACACACACACACACACACACATATATCAGCGGATCAAGGGACCAAGACAAGCGAGACAAGACACACATTAAATAATACACGAATTTCAACCTGAGCGAATATATTTTTCTCCTGTAAGCTCTCGCGGAGGAGGAGGAGGAGGGGATGTAGCAGGTGGTATGTGGTAAGTGGAAAGGACACACACACACATACACACAAAAAAAAATAATAATAACCCCCCCCCACACACACACAACACACACACAAACACACACGTCCATCAGTTCGCAAAATTCACCGACTAAACTAGACTGTCGGCGACATCAGATAAAACAAAAAAAATGAACAAAGGTAAAAGTCAACATCAAACAGCGTGACCCAGACAGACGCTTGAAGGCCTGACTGACGCGGCGACAAAAATATCAAACGAGAAAATGTGACGCGGAGGTTCAGGCAGGGCGGCGGGCGAGGCGGCGTGAAGCAGACGGGCCGAGACTCGAAAGAAGGGACTTTAAGCGAGAAACAAGGGATAAGTTAGTGTGCGGCGGTACTGTATAGGAGCAATGGCGGGGGCGTGAAGAGGTGTCAAAAGGAAGAGTGGGAGGCGAGGCGAAACGAGGCAGGAGAAGAGGTGTGAGGCTGTGGCGAGGGAAGGGAATGAGACGAGAAAAAAGGGAGAACGTATAGTGTGCGGCGGTACTGTGGGAGCGGCGGAGTGCTGCAGATGTGTTGATAGGAAGGGCGAAAGGTGGAAACAAGGCAGGAGAAGAGGTGTAAGGTATGTGTGAGGCGGGAAAGGACTGGAGGCGAGAAACAAGGGACAAGGTATAGTGTGCGGCGGTACTGTGGGAGCGGCGGCGTGATGCAGATGTGTTGATAGGAAGGGCGGAAGGCGGAAACAAGGAAGGAGAAGAGGTGTAAGGTATGATGTAGCCAGGGAAAGGACTGGAGGCGAGAAACAAGGGAGGAGGTAGTGTGCGGCTGTACTGTGGGAGCGGCGGCGTGATGCAGAAGAGGAAGGGTGGAAGGCGGAAACAAAGCAGGAAAAAATAAGAACGTAAGGAGTCTGCAAGAGACCGGTTGGCCTATACAAGGCAGCTCCTGTACACTCAACCCCACCTTACCTCACCATCCATAGCTTTATCTAACCTCTTCTTGAATGTATCTACGGTATTGGCACCCACAACATGGCTCCCAAGCATGGAGGTCCAAGCCTGTTCCATTCGTCCACAACTCTATTGGTGAACCAATTCTTGCCTATGTCTTTGTTAAAGCTGAATTTGTCTAACTTAAGGCCATTGCTACGCGTCCTACCCGGCTCTTTTACTATCAAAATCTTATTGACATCCTCTTTATTAAATCCCTTCATCCATTTTTATAGACTTCGATCAAGTCTCCTCGCAACCTTTGCATTTCTAGCGAGTGTAGATTTAACTGCTTCAGCCTGTCTTCATAAGGCAAGTTTATCACCCCCTGAATCATCTTTGCCATCCTCCTCTGTACAGATTCTAACATCTTGATATCCATTCTATAGTAGGGGGACCAAAACTGAACTACATAATCGAGATGAGGTCTAACTAGTGCTAAGTAAAGTTTGAGGATGACTTCAGCGCTCCTACTGATTAGGCTCCTTGAAATGAAACCAATTACTCTGTTTGCCCGATTTTTAGCCTGAATGCATTGAGCCGTAGGACGGAGGTCAGTGCTAATTAGGAGATAACTAGGACTCCTAAGTCTCTTTCACGCCCAGAGCTACTTAGAGGAGTGCCATTTAAGGAGTATTTGTGTGAGGGGTTATTCCTACCTACACTCAGAATGCTACACTTCCCGACATTGAATTCCATCTGCCACTTCCCCGCCCAATCATATAGTCTGTCAAGTTCATCCTGGGGAACACTAGCGTCCCTGTCTGACTGGATTACTCTACCGATCTTGGTATCATCTGCGAATTTGCTGACATCACTACTAACTCCTGTGTCCAAGTCACTGATGTAAATAATAAAGAGCAGAGGACCCAGCACCGACCCTTGTGGGACGCCAATCGTAACACTGCCCCATTCAGATTTTTTACCATTGATTTGCACTCTCTGCTTCCTACCACTGAGCCACACCCTGATCCAGTTCAAAACTTTCCCATCTATGCCGTGAGCCTGTAATTTTAGTAATAGCCGGTGATGGGGAGCTTTGTCGAACGCTTTACTGAAATCTAGATACAATATGTCATAGTTTTCATCTCGGTCAACCGCCTCGATTATTTTAGTGTAGAAGGACAACAGGTTAGTAAGGCAAGACCTACCCTTTGTGAATCCATGCTGTGGCGGCGTGATGCTGATGTGTTGATAGGAAGGGCGGAAGGGGGAAACAAGGCAGAAGAGGTGTAAGGTATGATGTGACGAGGGGAAGGACTGGAGACGAAAAACAAAGGAGGAGGTAGTGTGCGGCGGTACTGTGGGAGCGGCGGAGCAATGCAAATGTGTTTAGAGGAAGGACGCAAAGGGGAAACAAGGCAGGAGAGGAGGCGGCAAGAGGCGATACTGTATGTGCAGCAGTGGCGCCGTGATATGAGACGAGAGAAAGGGCGGGAGGCAAGGCGAGAAGCAAGGGAGAAGAAAGCAGCGTGCGGGAGTACTGTAGCAGGCGCCGAGAGGAGTGAAACAGATGTGTTGGGAGATAGTGCAGAAGGCGAGGCGAACCGAAGTAGGAGGCGGCGTGAGGCGGCACTGTAGCAGCATAAGTGTTGGGAGATAGGGCGGAAGACAAGGCGAAGTAAGGGAGAAAGCAGCGGGAGGAGGTACTGTAGGAGCGGCGGCGGCGGCGTGAGATATGTGACGAGAGAATGGGCGGGAGGCGAGGCGAGCAGCAAGAGGAGTGTGGCGGTACTGCAGAAGGCGCCGAGAAGAATGAAGTAGACGTGTTGAGAGAACGGGCGGGAGGCGAGGCGAGTAGCAAGAGGAGTGTGGCGGTACTGCAGAAGGCGCCGAGAGGAATGAAGTAGACGTGTTGAGTGAACGGGCGGGAGGCGAGGTGAGTAGCAAGAGTGTGGCGGTACTGCAGAAGGCGCCGAGAGGAATGAAGTAGACGTGTTGAGAGAACGGGCGGGAGGCGAGGCGAGCAGCAAGAGGAGTGTGGCGGTACTGCAGAAGGCGCCGAGAGGAATGAAGTAGACGTGTTGAGAGAACGGGCGGGAGGCGAGGCGAGCAGCAAGAGGAGTGTGGCGGTACTGCAGAAGGCGCCGAGAGGAATGAAGTAGACGTGTTGAGAGAACGGGCGAGAGGAGAGGCGAGGAAAGGCAGATGACTTGAGGCAGGACTGTAAGACCCCAAGTTTGTCCGTCATGTCACAATAGCAGCAGTGGTTAGCGGACTTTTTTTTATACAGTTTCTTCGCTTCCTTTGTTGTTAAAAAAAATGGGCGTGGTAAGGTGAGGTTAAGGAACTTGGGTTGGGATGACTTCGGTATGGTTAGACTGAATTGGACTGGGATAACTTCTCCGACGTTCCTTGATGAATGGCACTCCGGTAAGGCAAGGCAAGGCAAGGCAAGGCAAGGCAAGGCAAGGCAAGGCAAGGGAAGGCAAGGTAAGGTAAGGTAAGGTAAGATAAATTCAAGTATGGTAAGATAAGGTAAGGTATAGGTAAAGTAACGTAAGGGAACACAAGTTAATGTAAGGTAATATAACGTAAGGTAAGGTAAGGTAAGGTAAGGTAAGGTAACGAAAGATTTAAGGTAATGGAAGGCAGAGTATCGTAAAGTAAGGTAAGGAACGTAAGGTAAAGTAACGTAACATAAAGTAAGATAAGATAAGATAAGATAAGATAAGGTAAGGTACGGTAAGGCAATATAAAGTAACCTAAGATAGTCACGTAACGCAGGGTAAAGTAAGGTCAACTGAGTCTTTAAGGGTCAGTTCTGGATTCTGGGGCTCAATGCAAGGAAGGTTCCACTCGGTTCATTTATGTTCCACTCGGTTCATTTCTGTTCCACTCGGTTCATTTCTGTTCCACTCGGTTCATCTCTATTCCACTTGGTTCAATTCTGTTCCACTCGGTTCATTTCGGTTCCAAACAGATCCACTCGGTCATCCACTCCCCGTCCCGCAGTGAAGCGCCGCCCAAACATTTAGACCTCCTTCCCTCTCTTATTTGCATGATAATTGAAACTATTATAATTTGTCTGTTTTCTGCTCTTTTTGAAACCTGACGTGAAAGGTTTCGTTTTAATATTCAGGGGAAATATTTTAGTGGAAAGAATTTTTTCCCGCCTGACTTTCAATCGTATATTAATTTCTTCCGCGTCTCTCTCTCTCTCTCTCTCTCTCTCTCTCTCTCTCTCTCTCTCTCTCTCTCTCTCTCTCTCTCCATTGTCTCGCTTTTTCGGCCACGTCCGCTTTTTTATACTTTTTTCTTTCAGCATTTTTACTTATTTTCAGAGTCCATTTACCTTAGTTTCTTTTACCTTCCTTTTTACATGAGATATCTTCCCTCTAAGGCCCGTATTCTCAAACAGTTCCGGACGGTGGCTGAGTGGTTAGCGTGCCAGCGCGGCGTCCAGGAGGACCCGGGTTCGCGTCCCGCCCGCCGCCACAAGCTGGAAATTTTCAGTCACCGCCGAGTGGCCCAACTCACACGCTGTCCTGGAGACCACCTATCAGCCCGGACTCTAGATTCTCTAAAAAAGAGGATCAAAGATGAGTTCCGGGGGGCAGCAGGAACCAAGCAAGATGGCGCCTCTATAAACACGTGCCTGCGCCACAATAGTCTGGGGCCGACCATCAGGCCCCACCAAGAAAGCCTACCGGCGCCATAGGCAGAAACGTGAAAAATAAAAAAATAAAAATAAATGACTGATAAAGCTGTCGTAGAGGTTGTGTTAGTATACCCCTGGATAGTTGTATGAGCCCAGTGATAGTTTGTCAAGACTTCTCATTAATGGCCTTTGGATACATTTACTGTGAGGGCCGAAAGCGTCTGAGAATACGGCCCAGAATTTAACATTTTCACATCCTTCCGTCCGCACCCATTCGATCTCGGCGCCGACTCCCCAGGGATGGAGTATCATATTCGGTATTCGTATATATTCAGACTTTCGAACTTTGATGTATTCGTATTCGTATCTGAACAATCCATTCTTGCATTCACTCCATCCCTGCCATCCACGTGCATGTCACACCTTCCCCGGCGTTCCATACACTCGCCTGTGCTTCTTACAAGATATTTTTCCACTCAGTTTCTCTCCGTCAGCAACAACCGAACAGACCTACCGAATAAAACTAAACCCTCAATATCCTCCGTGGTGAGGTGCTTAGCGGGCATAGCTACGAATTCGCGGGTCTGGGTTCCATACTTTCCGTGGAAGGTTCATGATCATAGTAAATTTTAAGATTAAGACGGTAACACAATCGTCTCAAGTAAGGATCTAAAATGATATACGTTGTGTGTGTGTGTGTGTGAGTGTGTGTGGGGGAGGGGGGGAGGAGAGAGAGAGAGAGAGAGAGAGAGAGAGAGAGAGAGAGAGAGAGAGAGAGAGAGAGAGAGAGAGAGAGAGAGAGAGAGAGAGAGAGAGAGAGAGAGAGAATGCAAGTAGTATAATATGGAAGGAGAGAATAGGAATTGAAAACTAAATGGAGGAAAAAAATACTAAAGAAAGGTGTAAAAATAAAGAAAAGTAAAAAAAGGTAAAAAAGATAGAAAAATAAAGAGTAAAAACTAAAACATTAAAAAATAAGAATAGGTAAGAAGAGAAAAAGTAAGACATCTCAAAACTAAAACTAATTAAAGCCAATAAAACAACAAAACCAAAACTATAAAAAAATGAAACTATAAAATGTAAAAAAAAAAAAAAAAAAAAAAACGATAAAAATAACAATAAAATGTTAAAGTAAAACACAAACTAAAAAAACTAAGAAAAAATATAAGGTAAATAACAGAGAAAGGGAAATACATGCATGTAGAAGCATTGGAGGGAGAGAGGAGTAAGTGACACAAATGGAAGGCGCGGGCGAGCAATCGCATACCGGAGAGCGCAGTCTGGCACCGCCGTTAGGGCTGGACAACACTCCGCTGGGTTGGGAGGCCGAGGTGTGCCCAGGCCTTGCTAATGACACCCCGACGGCTGCTCTCTACACTGGTCTTTGGAATTGTTCGATTTGTGTAGTGGTCACGGTTTCTCTCTCTCTCTCTCTCTCTCTCTCTCTCTCTCTCTCTCTCTCTCTCTCTCTCTCTCTCTCTCTCTCTCTTTCCAAACAACTGCACATGCAACACAGCTGCAATACAGAAACGAATTAGAAAGGGAGGGGCGTCCACAATATATTCACGCCTGCAAGTCTAGTAGGCCCGTATGCCCGGAGAGGCGGTGGCGGAGTGGTCAGCGTGCGGGCTTGATAAGGCCGTGGACTTGGGTTGGAGTCGCACCGAAACACGCTCATTTTTCAATTGATCGCCGAGTGGCGGAAGACTACCCACACGCTGCCCAGATCTTCAGTCAACCATAACTACAGGGACTTGTTCAAGAGGAGCACCGGGGGCAGCATGGGCCAAGCAAGTCATACATCACGGCAGCCACTGTAAAAATAAAGTTTGCCTGCGCCACTAACGGGCTGGGGTCACCCAAGATACCCCTCAAGAAAGCCTATAGGTCCTATAGGCAGCACATAAAAAAATTATATATATATATATATATATATATATATATATATATATATATATATATATATATATATATATATATATATATTGTTAATGTCTGAGCTAGGAGGAGGCAGCCGCACAGCCTCGTCAGCTCCTACAATACACAAGTTAAGAAAGCCTATAGGTCCTATAGGCAGCACATAAAAAAATTATATATATATATATATATATATATATATATATATATATATATATATATATATATATATATATATATATATATATATATATATATATCTTGTTACTGTCTGAGCTAGGAGGAGGCAGCCGCACAGCCTTGTCAGCTCCTACAATACACAAGTTATTGATTGATGACACGGAACTCTAGACACCCTGTAACGCCACTCCCTGATACGGGTCACTGTCTTGTACCCAGAACCAGGCCCATGTGTGTGTGTGTGTGTGTGTGTGTGTGTGTGTGTGTGTTTGAGGGAAAATATAACCACTACTGATGATTAATTTAAAAAAGAAAAAATATATTGATAGTTGTCAGTTGCTACACCATTTCCAGTACTACACAGAGAGAGAGAGAGAGAGAGAGAGAGAGAGAGAGAGAGAGAGAGAGAGAGAGAGAGAGAGAGAGAGAGAGAGAGAGAGAGAGAGAGAGAGAGAGAGAGAGAGAGAGAGAGAGAGAGAGATTCAACCTTTACCATACCTACCACTTCTTCCATATCTTCTGCTTTACCTGCAAAAGAGGAGAAAACAGTTAATAAAGAGTAAGGAAAATAATCTAAATAATCTATAATAATAATCTATAATATAATTTGAATAATTTATGGAGAGGCGGTGGCTGAGTGGTTAGCGTGCGGGTACGGCGTCCAGGAGGACGTGGGTTCGCGTCCCGCCCGCCGCCACAGCTGGGAACTCTCAGTCACCGACGCGTGGCCGAGGGCTGCCCGCATGCTGTCCACCTGCCAACCCGAACTCTAGATTCTCTCTCAATGAGAGGATCAGAGATGAGCTCCGGGGAGTAGAATGAGGCAAGCAAGATGGCGCCACTATAAACACTTTCCTGCGCCATAACGGGCTGGGCCTGAACCACCAGGCCCTACCAAGTAAGCCTACCCCAGCCACAGGAAAAACGTGAAAAAAAAAATCAAAAATCACGCTGGGCAATCGAGACACACACATATATCTGTCTCTCCACCTGTACTGGATTAGCACTCCATCGCTAAGCCCCTTTCTGAGTGACCATCGATACCGCCTCTACCTGCTCTCCGGCCACCTGCTGCTACCTGACCCAGCATTTTGACCTGGGGATGACCTCGGATTAACACCTACTCGCCTTCCAGAAGAGGATTACCTTCCCGCCTCATCGCTCTACCACACCGCACTCCTCCACCTCCTCACCCCTCAAGCATCACCACAACGTTCCCTCCGTTATTTTAAATTACCTACCCCCACACCCTTTTCATATTGTAATTTTTTATATAGTAACACTTTGTAATCTTAATATGTACATTTTCAGCCTAACGGCTGCCATCTCCGAAATAAACCGATTATTATTATTTTTATTATTATTACACACACACACACACACACACACACACACACACACACACACACACACACACACACAGACACACACTCTATAAGTAACCGACTGAATGGCTAACTGACACCCTGACACAGACATACAGCCAGACGCACAGGGACAGAGCGGCAGGAGGTCACCATAATTCTTCCTCTAGCTAGACTAACGGGACAAGGGCGCAAGGGGTCGGGGAGATAAGGGCAGGTAAGTATATGGAGTGGGATGAGGCGAGTCAAGTCGGGGCGAGGTAAATGATCGGCGCTGGCCGGTTGCTGGCTGACAGGGAGGGAAAGAGACTACTAAGAACATGAACTAAAGCAAAAACTGGGAAGAACAGGAACTACTAGGAAGAACAAGAACTCATATAAAGACAGGAAGGAACAGTAGATGAGGGACTTATGCAAAACTGGGGTGATGGGGTCAGATGGGGCGAGTCGGGGCTGGCAGGCTGGCGTGCTGTCTGCGGGCCTCTCGTGATGGGGTGAGCCACGTAGGGTGAAGCAGTGTATTAGCCCAGAGGAGCAGTGTGAGGCGGGATACGGGAGAGTTGCGTGCCTCCTTAGCAATGACGTGTGTGTGTGTGTGTGGGGGACAGGAGGGCACGTAGGTGTGCGTGTGTGTCTTGTTTTGTGTTTTTAAATCAACTATATATCATTTTTTGTTGTTTTTGTTTTAGTGCTATATTTTGTTTTGAGGTCAATCACCTATCCATCTATCTATCTATCTTTTTTTTTTGTGTGTGTGTGTATGTGTGTGTGTGTGTGAGAGAGAGAGAGAGAGAGAGAGAGAGAGAGAGAGAGAGAGAGAGAGAGAGAGAGAGAGAGAGAGAGAGAGAGAGAGAGAGAGAGAGAGAGAGAGAGAGAGAGAGAGAGAAGAACATCAGAGGATTATTGATAGAGGAAACGAAGGAGATGAAATGAAATAATAAAGAAAAACTTGGAGGAAAGGAAAAATGGAAGTGGCTTGAAGGAAGAGGAGGGGGAAACATGGAAACATGGACTAGCAGGCAGCAGAAAGCCTGTTGGCTCATTACTAGGCTGCCTGCGTTCAGTGATTTAATCAATCCGTTTGCCATAGGAGTGGCTTGCAGGGAAGGATTAAAGCACTTGTGTACCTACTCTTGGGAACGTTCAGTTCACTCCCGTTGCAGCAAAGTGGCGATCAATGCGTTTCTTGAAGGAGTTGATAGTCTCTGCGCTAACCACTTCTGCAGGGAGGCTGTTCCAGTGGCGAACAACTCTATTCGAGAAATAACTCCTGCCGATGTCGGTATTGCATCGCTTTGCTTGAATTGGTTTTCCGTTGTTTCTTGTTCTCAGGTTAGTTTGTAGCGTGAAGAGTTTGGAGTGGTCAACGTTGCTGAGCTTGTTCAGGTACTTAAAGATTTGTATCATGTCTCCCCGCAGTCGTCTCTTTTCCAACGTGAAGAGGTTGAGTCGCTCGAGTCGTTCTTCATAGGGTTTCGTCCTCAGTGAAGGTATCATCTTCGTGGCGCGGCGCTGTACTCTCTCAAGTAATTCAATGTCTTTCCTGTAATTAAGAGACCAGAATTGCACGGCGTATTCCAGGTGGGGCCTTACCAGAGAATTATACAAGAATAACATAACTCCCGGCGTCTTGTAGTACTCGAAGTTCCTCGATATGAACCCAAGCATTGTATTGGCTTTCTTACAGGCGGACTTGCAGTGTTTTGTTTGTTTCAAGTCACTGCTGATGGTCACCCCGAGGTGTCTTTCCTCGTGCACAACATGTAGTGGCTCGCCACCCATGTGGTATGTGTGGTTGCTGTTTCTGGATCCGATATGCGTTACTTTACATTTGGTCGTGTTGGAGGACATCTGCCATTTTTCTGACCACCGAGTGATCTGGTCCAGGTCTCTCTGGATCATTTCGCAGTCTGCCGTTGTGAGGGCCTTCCCACCCACCTTTGTGTCGTCGGCAAATTTTGAAAGATTGGATTTTAATCCTAGTTCTAGGTTGTTGATAGATATGATGAAAAGTATGAGTCCCAGCACTGACCCCTGTGGCACTCCACTTGTGACAGGGAGCCACTCGGAGGCCTGTCCGTTGAGTACAACTCGTTGTTTTCTTTCAGTGAGCCAGTCTTTGATCCACCCTGTCAGATTGTCGCCTAATCCCGCCGACTTAAGTTTCTTGAGGAGTCTTTCATGTGGCACTCTGTCAAAGGCTTTCTGAAAGTCTAGATATATAACATCACTGGGGATATGATTATCCCAGTTTTCATAGATACCTTGGAAGAAGTCCAATAAATTGGTTAAGCATGAGCGCTTGTTCCTGAAACCGTGTTGAGCATCGGAAATGATGTTGTTGTCTTCAAGGAACCTAACGAGTTTGTCTCTGATGATCTTCTCGAGGATTTTTCCCGCCACTGAGGTCAAGCTGATTGGTCTGTAGTTTAGGGCCACACTTTTGTCTCCCTTTTTGAAGATCGGAGTTACGTTCGCTTGTTTCCAGTCTTTCGGGACTTTGTTTTGTTGTAGTGACAGATTGTAGATGGCGGTGAGTGGTTTGAGGATTTGCTGCTTGAGTTCCATGAGCAACCTGGGTGAAGAGTCGTCGGGTCCGGTGGACTTGTTTGTCTCGAGTTTGTCTAGGTACTTTTTCACATCCCGTTCGTCGATTGTGCCAATTTCTAGGGGAGTGATTCCCATCGGTGGGGAAGGGCTCTCGGGTACGGACTGGGTATTCTCGACCGTGAACACAGACGCGAAGTTCCTGTTTAGGATTTCGACCATTTGTCTACTGTCCTGTGTTAGTACGTCGGAGGAGGAGGAGGAGGAGGAGGAGGAGGAGGAGGGGCTCGATAAAAGGGTTAGGGGCGAGGAATAGGCTGCAAAATACTAAGATGAGTTGCCTGAGGATAGAGGAGGCTGAGGATAAGCTATAGGGCGATGAACCAGGTACCCCCCTCCCCTCCCTCCCACCCCTCCTCCCACCACCACCACCACCTCAAACCCCAGCAAATTGACTCTCTACTCTACTCTCTGCATTTCTTCTATGTAATGATATAAGTTTTCTTTCTCTTTCCCCCCTCTTCCGATATTTGGCGTCACTCAATCTGCCCGGGCTTGAAGTGCTGAAGTTACCTAGTTTACCTCTGTAGCTTGTGCCAAGGTAAGGTATTAGGTTCACACTCGTTGCGTTCAGCATGGAATTTAGGATACTAGACTGATGTCCCTGAGTTTCCTTTCCATATTGTCTCGTTCTTTTCTGTTCTTTTCATCTCTTTAATCCTCCATCTTCCTTTCCCTTTTCCTTCCATACTCTGTTGTTTCTTTCTGTTCTTTCTGATCCCCGAGTCTTCATTTTCGTTTCTGTTTTACTTCTCTTCTGTCCTTTTTATTGTGTTCTTTCCATCCCTCGAATCTTTATCTTTCTTCTTCCTCTTTATCTTATTTCTCCCCGAACATTCGACAAGACGAAACTTCTGATATTATTCTCTTTCCTTTTTTATCATTAACTCTGTTCATTGCTTCTTCTATACTAATCAATGCTTTGGTTTTTCCCGTGTCCCTGAATACTGATCCTCAACATTCAACACGATACTTAAGATACTTGGCTAATGTTCCCGAGCATACATGACTCAACATCTCTCCTCTCCTCTCATGCCTCGCTCTGAATTCAGTCTTTACCCAAATCGACAGCCGTTCGGGTTCTGCAATCGCAACACACGGCTCTAATTAAGTCCGCCTCGTAAGCTATGTCTCTCGCGGCGACTTGTGTTCCCTTCAGCCTCCCGCTCGTACACAATACCGAGAACACTAAACCACGGCACTGAATCGGTCGGCCCCAAGACTCTGCCAGCGGCGAAAACAATATATACAGCATCGAAAACCCATGCGTCTGGGAGAGAATTGTCGCGGCGGGGGTGGAAGCGTCGTGTTCCGCCAATATGGTGAATGCCAGCGGTGAAAACAACGTCTGGGGCGGCCGAGTGCTATACATCGGGCGTCGGGGGAATGCACAAAAAGACACATACGGACAGACAGAAAGAAGGACATGCAGAATAGTTTTTCTTATGTAACAGCATCGCGTCATTATTTTATAAATCTGATATCAGGTGAATGGACTAGCAAATACACACTTTTTTTTTACAGTAAATGAAACAGCTCAAGGGAAAATAAAAAAGTCGGAACATACATACAGACATACAAACTTATATATCGCTCATTTAGCATAACAGACTTCAACTCAAGCAATACATGACCCCAGTGTTGATATAAGCTAGCCCTGATGCACTACATACATGCACACATACATACGTACATACATATAACATACATACATATAAACGTAAGACAAAAGTGATGACATACGTATAGCTGCGCGTGGCCTCCGTACTCATTTCCGTCGCATATACATATACATACATACATAACGCATACAATATACATAACACCATTCACATACCAATAATGTCTTTTTTCCTTTAACAATCTAGCTTCAAAAACACATGACACCGGTAGTGGTATACGTTAGTCGAGCTGCTCTACAACATGAGGGTCGACAACCACCACCAAACACGCCAGAAGAAGAAAAAGAAGAAGAAGAAGAAGAAGAAGAAGAAGAAGAAGAAGAAGAAGAAGAAGAAGAAGAAGAAGAAGAAGAAGAAGAAGAAGAAGAAGAAGAAGAAGAAGAAGAAGAAGAAGAAGAAGAAGAAGAAGAAGAAGAAGAAGAAGAAGAAAAAGAAGAAGAAAGAAGAAGAAGACGAAGAAGAAGAAGAGGAAGAAGAAGAAGAAGAAAAAGAAGAGAAGAAGAAGAAGAAGAAGAAGAAGAAGAAGAAGAAGGAGAAGAAAAAATGAAGAAGATGAAGAAGAAGAAAAAAAAAGAAAAAAAAAGGAGAAAAAAAGAAAGAGAGATAAAGATAAAGAAGAAAAAAAGTAAAAACGAGAAAAAAGAAAAAAGAAGAAGATAAAGGTAAAGAAGAAGAAGAAGAAGAAAAGAAACCAGACTTAAAGAAACAAAAAACAGCCTAAAACTAACTATCAACTAAACCCAGGGCGTGTGTTGCCTCTGCTTCAACACCAAAACAGGCAAGTTCCCGTCTCCCAAAACGGGTGCTACAACGTCTCCTGTCTGGGGCGAGGAACAAGCGCTGCAGACACGAACAGGAGCCTCGCGGGAACACTTCAGGCGGGCAAAAAAGCACCTCGTAAAAGTAAACGTCAAAATTGCCACCACAGAGCAAAGCGGCGCCACTAACGCTGCGGGGCTGGGAAAGGACGCACTAACAACACGTGTGGGGACGCCTAAACAAATGCCAACACACGGAAGAGAAAGAACCTGACGCATTGCTTAGTAGGTCTTTTAATTAATATGAACAGGACAGGTAAAGAGGTCACGTGACATGCTACTACTTGCCAGGTGGAGGTCGTGATAAAAACAAGTCTGGGAACGGCAAAATAAATACCAATACATGAGAGAGAAAGACATTAAAGCATCCCTCGGTTGGTCTTCTGATTAGTATGTACAGGACAGGTAAAGAGGTCACGTGACATACTACTACTTGTCAGGTGGAGGTCGTGATCATAACAAGTCTGGGAACGGCAAAGCAAATACCAACACGTGAGAGAGAAAGACCTTGACGCATCCCACGGGAGGTGTTCTGATTAGTAAGCACAGGACAGGTGGAGAGAGAGAGGGATGTACACCACGAGACAACGAAGGAGGCAGTAATCATGACACGTCTGGGAACTGCTTAACAAGTACCAACACATGAGAAAGAACTTGACGCTTTCATCGGTAGGTCTTCTGATCAGTATGCACTGGACAGGTGGAGAGAGAGAGGGAGGTGCGTCACGTTAAAAAGAAGGTGGAGGCAGAAATTATGACACGTCTTGGAACTGCTTAACAAGTACCAACACATGAGAAAGAACTTGACGCATCCCTCGGTAGGTCTTCCTGATTGGTATTTACAGGACAGGTAAAGAGAGGTGACGTGACAAACATCTACTCGGCAAGGTGTGGGCGGTAATCACGTTGCTAAACACAAGTTAGCAATGGGTCAAGGCGGCCACTCCCACCCACCCATCCACACACACACACACACACACACACACACACACACACACACACACAAGGTCGGGACAGGAACAGAGGAAAGTTTGGACAATTTTCTGAAGGCGTACAAAACATTAGCGAAAATAAGGAAGTAATTTTGTGAAGAAAATATACAGATATAATAGACTCTAGAGTTTAGATATTTGAGGATAGTGGAGATACTGAAAAATACAAGGAACTTAGTTTTTGCCTGTGAAAGAGGAGAGTTGGATTAGAAAGAGGAACAAAAACATCAGTTAAAGCTGGGGGCATACACTGTAGCTGCGCGTGGCCTCGGTGCTCATCTCCGTCGCCCATTACCCCTTACCCCAAGACATAGGATCAGTATGCCATCAGGGTTACCACAGTTTACCTTCCCCCGGCTTTCCCAAGTACCCATTTATCCACCAGCCCGAAAGGAAGTATGAACTGCTGGGTGACCTGTACGCCGACTGCCCGGGGCGGGATTCAAATCCAAGCCCGCGGATTCCTGCAGCAAAGGACTAAAGGATTAGCGTTATCATTTTTTATCCGGTGCTGTTGAAAAACTATACCGGACACCCTTCATCTGATCTGAGGCCCAAAGCTGAAAAATCCCAGCTTGGTGGCACCGGTCGGGGATTGAACTCGCGTCCTCCCGAACGCGGGGCCGTCACGCTATCCATTCAGCCACCATCTCCCCCACACAACACAATATAGCAAAAAATTCCACATGCTATTAAAAAAGGAAATCAAAGAGGTTTACTTATAATGAACTGTACTTATTTCCTGAAGTGATGAATTAAAAATATATATATTATGGCCTGTATTTAAAACAAAAGCACATTGAATTTATACTGTAAAAGCAGTCTTCGAAAAATAATGATACACTTCTTTGAAAGTAGTTCATAAAAAGTCTTTGAAATCAAAATTCAAAATCTTAAAAAAAATAAGGTTTTTAATTCTTATGACAATAAATTTGGTTATTTTCAGTCTTGCTACTATTTATTGTAACTCACGGTTTACACTGTTTGCATATAGCTCTCCATGCTTTCCCAGACTTTGAAGGAATTCTGTTAAAATGTTCTCACACTTCCTACCAGATACATTAATCCTTGTGGTCAGTGACACCTCTACGCTCTTGCTGTTAGCTCAGGAATGAGTGGCTGGCCTGTAACACCTAAACAGTCAAACTACTACACAGTGGCACAAGTCCGGCTATGTCCTAACATGATGTAAGAGGAACAGGACAGAGCCTGAGAGAGATGATGCAATCCTGGTCAGTGGCTACTGGGCAGCTTGACAGGTTCAAACACATTGTAACCAAGTGAGAGATGATGCAACATGCTGGAAGAACACTCCAAAATGTGTTTTAAACTAATGTATAGAATTTATATAGTTTCCAAATATTTTTATGCTGATTAATAAATAAATAAAAAATCAGATTTAAATAAAAAAAATCTGATTTGAATAAAAAATTCAGATTTTTTTTAAAATAAAAAAAATCAACCCTGAGCGGCAGGCGGGACGCGAACCTGCGTCCTCCTGGAGGTCGCGCTCGAGCGCTGACCACTCAGCCACCACTTCCCGTGTCCTTAAACAAGCGAAAGAAAGTTGGTACACACTGTTACAGTCGTCTCCACTTTGCTTGTACTTCAGTTTCTATCGTGATAATTAAGATCGCATGAACCTTACTTATTCAATTACGTGGCCCCTGTGTTATTTATCCTTCAAGCGAGCGGAAGTCCAGACGTATAATTACATTCGGCGCCTGGCTCTACACCGTACGTCCCGCACCACCCACGCTGGATATAATTAACTCCCTTCCTTTATCTCTTCCCTCCTCATCCTTTCTCTTCCCCGTCATTCTCAGCCGGACACACCCCTCGTGCCCCCATCTCTACCCCCTCCTCCCTCCAATCTCTCACTAGGGGTTGGCAGGTACCGGTACCAAAACCAGTACTAACGGTACCAACTAAACGGTACGGTACCGGTACCAGATTGCTCGGTACCGGTACCAGATTGCTCGGATTTATTTATTGGCTTTATTGATAATTCTTCATGTCCGATTTCTTTTTTAGGTTGCTAATAAATATTGTTATTGTTATTAGACTACGATCGAGTACATCCTTATCTCCTATACATGCTATTTTTTTATCGAAAAAATAAATATTCACTTCATTCAGAGAGAGAGAGAGAGAGAGAGAGAGAGAGAGAGAGAGAGAGAGAGAGAGAGAGAGAGAGAGAGAGAGAGAGAGAGATCACCACTCAGTGAGTGGACATCTCGGTGATATGGGTACTCGATCATAGTCTAATAACAATAACATTTATTAGCATCTTAAAAAAAGAAAAAGAATCGGACATCAAGAATTATCCAATAAATCCAATAAATAAATAAAATAACAAAATAATGGAAACGGGAGCTGTGATGGAAACGAAAAGCAGGACAAAATGGTGGGAACTTGGGGAGACGGTCAGCGAGGCAGTGACTCAGCGTCTCCACACAGGGCCCATACCGGGTGATACCGCATGGAGGCGGGCGAGCCCCGAGCGTTACTAAGATCCAAACGGTACCGGTACAAGCGGCAATGCTCAGTGCCGAGTGGTCATGAGGCTTCGCGGCACCAGGTACCGGTACCTGGTGCCGGCTGAATCGATTCTTCTCGGCACCCGGTACCGGTACCAGGTGCCGAGAAGAATCGATTCAGCCGGCACCCGGTACCGGTACCTGGTGCCGAGAAGAATCTATTCAGCCGGCACCCGGTACCGGTACCTGGTGCCGCGAAGCCTCATGATCACTCGGCACTGAGCATTGCCGCTAGTACCGGTACCGTTTGGATCTTAGTGACGCTCGGTGCTCGCCCGCCTCCATGCGGTATCACCCGGTATGGGCCCTGTGTGGAGACGCCGAGTCACTGCCCTGCGCTGACCTCCCATCACCATTTGTCTTGCTTGCTTTTTCGTCACATTCTCCAGCCCCATTATTTTATTATTTTATTTATTTATTGGAGTTAGTGGATAATTCTTGATGTCCGACTCTTTTTCTTTTTTAGGTTGCTAATAAATATTGTTATTGTTATTATACTATGATCCAGTACATCCATAATAACTATACATGCAATTTTTTTTTTTATCGAAAAAATAGATATTCACTTCATTCAGAGAGAGAGAGAGAGAGAGAGAGAGAGAGAGAGAGAGAGAGAGAGAGATTTTCTTAACAGGAAATTTATTTGGGAATTTTATCAGAAGTCATTAAGATAAAAAAATACTCCTTCGGGTACCGGTACCGGTATTAACGGTAAATGAGTTTTCGGTACCGGTACTACCGGTACTCAAATTAACGGTACTTGCCCATCCCTATCTCTCACACAGACATGCCCTCTCTCGCCTCCCCGTTCCTCACCCTCCTGACACCCCTCCCCTCGCCCCCCTTTCTCCACCTCCCTCAGGCTTCTCCTTCCCCGTCATCCTCATGAGCGAGGGACCTACACGAGTACTATACACGCCTTGATGATGATGATGATGATGGTGATGCCAGAGAGTCGAGAATATTGTGTTACCTTGAATCATTATTAGCAGTCCGGTGCAAACCATAGGACTGTCCCAATGCTCTCTCTCTCTCTCTCTCTCTCTCTCTCTCTCTCGTACAGCAACCTGCCATCTCTCGACAGCACCAGACAGCCGCCCCTCCTCCTCCTCCTCCACATTCTTCTCCTTTTCCTCCTCCTCCTCTTCCTCCTAAACACTCGACTGCTGCCGGCCAAATAAGACACGGAGAAGCGCTCTAATCACACACACACACACACACACACACACACACACACACACACACACACGAGCGCCACAGGAAAAGAGAAAAACAATAGCCCAGTGCAGAGAGAGAGAGAGAGAGAGAGAGAGAGAGAGAGAGAGAGAGAGAGAGAGAGAGAGAGAGAGAGAGAGAGAGAGAGAGAGAGAGAGAGAGAGAGAGAGAGAGAGAGAATATATATCAAGGTCAGTGATTTTTATGAATATCGTCTCGCTTTACATAAACATAAAAAAAACACCTTACAATGCGGGCGCGAGCGAGATCGAGAGAGAGAGAGAGAGAGAGAGAGAGAGAGAGAGAGAGAGAGAGAGAGAGAGAGAGAGAGAATACTATATCCAAGTCTGCGTTTTTTATCAATAACATCTAACATTTTACACATGGAAGGAAACCCTCCGAAAAGATATATATGATTCATGTGACCCTGAATTCCTTCACTTCGCCTCAACGCTAACATAACAACTCGTCAAATACTAACAAACCAACATTATCACTTTTTTTATTGAAGAACCTCAAAACCAACTCTACGAAAAGATATGACTTACATGAACTTATTTTCCTTCCCTTCCTTACCTCAGAGCTAACGTAATAACTCCTCAAATACAAAATACAAAGAAATAAGTTTTAATTCACCCACCAAAACGTAGGGCACATAAATCATCCCGTAATGGCGTATTGTTAACTGCCGCACCATTAAACTCATCACATAATTGCAAGCTTCTCGTACCAATGAAAAAAATCACTCAGGAGCGGATGGCAACAGGTATATTTATTTATCCTGCTTCCCCGTCGCCGCCTTCGCCACTAGGTCCTCAGTGTGGGAGCCGCGTCGATGCCTGCCAGGAAGGGAGGACTCGGTATAAACATTTCCCGCTGATGGAAACGTGGTGCTCGCCTCGCACGCCAACCCAAATTATATTCCCCTTAATGGTCAGGTTTTCTACTTGGCACCGGCTACAAACATGATTTCCTGTACAGTATTCTCCAATTCCTAAGCTTTAATTGTGGGTAATACTATTTCAGGGCTAATGGCAACGTTAATCATATAGTTGGCTTCCCAAAGGATATAGTACGGACTAAGTTTATTCAATGTCTATCTATCCCATAATTACAGAACCTGACAAACGCCCTAAACCACATCGATGGACTATTTTCTGAAACATTTCGGTTTCCAAGCCAAGGCTTTCGTAGTATTCCTGGCTATTTCCATGGGTAGTTTTATGACCCTGGTGGTATTCAAACTCTTCTTCTGTACCAGGAACCTAAAAAAAACCACTCATTAGACCCCAACTAATCTTCTTTCCGGCCTTTGAAAATCGTTCATGGGAGAGGTGGAAGCGTCTGAGAACACCAACCAACATCAGCACCAAACATTACACAAGGACTTTTCGCATTTAGTTCTTTAGCTTACAAACCCCATCTGCGTCAAACAGTATAACTTGCTCTTATTAGTCCCGCCTTCCTGCCTCCCTATTATTACCAGGTCCTGGCGTGATAGGTTCTCCTTTTCTTTCCTACTCGTCCTTCCCTCAGTAACTAATGGACACACAAGGACAAAACTCATTCATCCGTTTACTATTGCCCTCCTCTTAACGCCTTCCTGCCTCCCTACTACTATCATCAGGTCCTCGTTTACTACACAGGTTCTGCATAGCTTTCCTCCTCTTCCTTTCCTGGGTAACTAATTAACACAGGAACAAGACTCGTTCATCTTTATAGTGTTGTCTCTCCTCATTGCCTTGCTGCCTCCCTCGCGTGATAGGTTCTGCATTTCTTTACTGTCCTTCCCTCCCTCAGTCCTCAGTATGTAACTAATGGGCAGTCACAAGACTAATTCATCCCTTCCCAGCTGTGCTTCCTCCTAAGCTGACAGGCACGCACGACAACCTGCCACCGCACCTTGCACAATGAAGTCTCCACTCAGTCGATGATAAATGAATGCACACACACACACACACACACACACACACACACACACACACACACACACACACACACTTTGTGGGGTGGTACAGGCTGTCAACCACGAGTCTAGCATGTGATCAGACCGTGGCTGGATGACTCTCTCTCTCTCTCTCTCTCTCTCTCTCTCTCTCTCTCTCTCTCTCTCTCTCTCTCTCTCTCTCTCTCTCTCTCTCTCTCTCTCTCTCTCTCTCTCTCTCCCCAAACAAGTAACAAGCAGGCTAGCAACACACTGACAAACACATTATCATGCCTACACGTTCATGCACCAGCCAGGGCCCACATTCTCAAACATTTCGGGGCCTACATAAACACCCACATTAGATAAGATTTTCGTAGGGGCTGTGTCAGTATTTCCATGAGTAGAATTATGAGCCTGGGGATTGTTTAACAGGACATCTACACCGTGAACGTGGAAAACACACACGAGAACCCGACTAGTACCCTTTGGAAATAGTTGGGTTAAGATTCGTTTTAGGTCCGTGCTAGTATCTCATTACCTACCTTATGAAACATCAGTATCTCTTCATATATCTTTTCTACAAACCTTCAACAGTCATGGAAACGCTTTGAAAATCCAATTCAAGGACTTTTTTTTTACTCATGAAAATAGGGGATAATGTTTACGAAAGCGCATCGCCTCCTCTGGCGACGGCCGCGGCGACGCTGCACCCGGTGTTGCGAGAAATACCTCCTCGCTGAAATAAGTCACATATACATGTGGTGGGGGTCCAGGGGGGGGGCGTAGCCTCCCTTGGCTAGAAGGGGGGGTTGAGGGGGGCGCAGCCCCCCCCGTTAGTAGGTCGTAAAGTTTGGTTGGAGTAGTTTAAATATGCTCCCCGACCCTAAACCCTCTGCGAGCTATTTTACGGCTGCGGCGGCAGCAGCGTCGCCGCGGCCGCCGCCAGAGAAGGCGACGCGCTTTCGTAAACATTATCCTCTATTTTCAAGAGTAAAAAAAATGTCCTTGAATTGGATTTTCAAAGCGTTTCCATGACTGTTGAAGGTTTGTAGAAAATATATATGAAGAGATAGTGATGTTTCATAAAGTAGATTATGAGATACTGGCACGGACCTAAAACGAATCTTTACCAATAGTTGTTGTGAGAGCCGAAGGCGTATGAGAATACGAGCGCAGCGCCAGACAGCCAGACAGCGGCCCCACACCACGATCCCAACGCTGTGAACTCCCCTCCAGGGCCCGCCCTGCTCCCCTCCGCTCTCCTCAGCTCCTCCACGATCATCAGTGTCGGTCCTCGGCGGGCATAACACCGTAAACAGTACCAGGTGACCTCAAAAGTGCCTCTCGTCTCCTCTCTCCATCTCCACTCCGGAGACATCAGGACCGACAGACTGGGAAAAGTGTGTTATAGTAGGATATCAATGTATTATTATTATTTAATATCACCACGAATTAGGCATACAATTGTCAATGGAAAAACCCCACGACAGATAGATCACGCCACCTTATAGGAATGTCGTCCGTCAGTGTTTACCGTCTCAGTTTTGTATACTTAGCACTCCGATGGTGCGTGGAGGTCACCTTGACATACCTGACCAATTGTAACCATTATTTTCCAACCTGTAACTCGCCACTCCTTCACGAGAGTCCGACTGACACACAACGACAGTCGCTCTCGCTCCGTCGCTTCTTGTACATAAAGGCTACGAATATAATTCGCCTTAAGGAAGCTGAAGTCTTAATCAACACCCTTTAAACGCCCCCCGACAAGCCCGTTACATTTGGTTGGCAGCGGTCACCCCGCGCCTGTGCCTTCGCTACCTCGTTCTCCTCCAAGCCACGAGAACTCACCAACAAACTCCGGGGACAGGCGTACAAGGGAAGAAGGAGTCAACGCACCTGCCGTCCGCGGCAACGCACCAGCCGTCCGCGGCAACGCACCTGCCGTCCGCGGCAACGCACCAGCCGTCCGCGGCATCTCACAAGGCGCCCACCTACGTGCAACTCACAAGGCGCCAGCTACAAGCATCTCACACGGCGCCCACCTACGTGCAACTCACAAGGCTCCAGCTACAAGCATCTCACAAGTCGCCACCTACGTGCAACTCACAAGGCGCCAGCTACAAGCATCTCACAAGTCGCCACCTACGTGCAACTCACCAGGCGCCGGCTACAAGCAACTCTACAGGCGTCCAGCCTCCAAGCCTCGAGCACACCAGCTACAAGCAACTCTACAGGCGTCCAGCCTCCAAGCCTCGAGCACACCAGCTACAAGCAACTCTACAGGCGTCCAGCCTACAAGCCTCGAGCACACCAGCTACAAGCAACTCTATAGGCGTCAAGCCTACAAGCCCCGAGCACACCCTCCGGCCTACGCAGCCGAACGCGAGGGCCACAATCTACAAGCCGCTCCCCCGCTTCAAGCCAGCACTGCTACGACCACTGCAATCCACTCCACGATACGGCGGAAGTATTCACACCAGCAAGGAGGAGGCACGCCCCGCTGACCTTGGGACACCCCGCATGCCCCTCGCTCCACAGCTGGCGGCACCACCGCCGCTGCCGGGAGCATCGGCCCAAACCTCTTCCGGCAAACAGTCTGCAAGGGTACCCGCGGCCATCTCCCGGTGACTGCAAGCTGTTCCCACTACCGTTTCTTGCAAGGCGTCTTCTCAAGAGGTTACACACCCAAGTCGTCTTATCTGCCACCGCCGCCCATCTCTTACTATAACAAGGACGACGCGGCCATCATTCGTCTGGCGGCAGTGTACCGGCTCCCAGCCGCCGCCACCGCGGCCGCTCAAATTGCTGGGTCAGCAGTTTTTCATCCGCCATTGCGAGTCCTCCGATGTCAGCCCATCCCTCACCTCTCACCGCCGCTGTGGCCGCGGCCGAGGTTTCCTGACGCGCCTGCAACGACTGCACGTAACCCAAGGCATCACAAGCCGTCGCCCTCTCCACTACATCAGCTGACTAATCTTGGTATTTGTGGATATTCCCTTCTTGTCCAAATATGCCGACTCGGCTCATTTTCATTATTATCCGTGCAGAGGCACGATTTTTTATTTCTGTGTTCCTAACACTGTTCTTCAGTCATAATTGTGAGAGTAACGTTCATTCCTATACGATATTGATTCTTTCTTATAGTTTGCTAGCGAGTCTATTGAGTATAGTGTGAGTTCCCTTATCAAAGTTAATCTTCATCAGTGTGCCCTGCCTCCGTTTTCTTTTCACCGCTCGAGAGAAAACGTGAGCTTCAATGGTATACTCACTTAACATACCACTTTGTTTATATAGTTATTCTTTCATTATACCCATATCATTAGGGCATTCCATTATAACCTTAACTTCTATTACGTCTATACAGGCACCTTGCTAGCCATTCTTTCTTGCCTTTTTAGGGTTTTCAATGCAAACTATTCATTCCTACACGTTCCGTTTATTGGTTCATATTTACAGCTATCAACATTTGCTCCTCTTTTGTGAATGGTTTACACCATAGTATGAACAAAGACACTCTCGCTAAACTCGGCGACACCTTTAAACAGTTGGCTCGTCCTTCAAGTGAGGAGGAATTGGAGCAAGGTGCAACCACCGGTGATTTAAATGTGGTGAATTTGCGATCGGGGGCTACGTACTCTTCCCTCCCAAGGGATAGCGCCCCTTCACCTTCAGAATCGTCTGAATACTTAACCCCCACTCGGCCGAACACAATGCCTGAGGGAGAACCGGGAAGAATGTGGCTGAATGGCGCAACAAGGAGGAGGAGGAGGAGTGAAGAGAGGACGTTGATGAGCTGTGGAAAATGAACTTAAAGGGAACGGCGAGTATGTGTGATGAGACATGAGTTTACGATCTGAGAGAGAGAGAGAGAGAGAGAGAGAGAGAGAGAGAGGTGGTGGGTGTTACTTCTGTGTGTGTGTGTGTGTGTGTGTGTGTGTGTGTCGTCAAAGGTGTCACTATTTTTTTTTTCGCTCGTCCTGCATCGTCAATCAAAAGTAGGATATAGTTGCAAATCTCTCTCTCTCTCTCTCTCTCTCTCTCTCTCTCTCTCTCTCTCTCTCTCTCTCTCTCACACACACACACACACACACACACACACACACACACGCGCGCGCGCACACACACACACACACACATACACACTCAGTAGCCGTCAGCCTGTCACACTTGTCTCCCGGCTAGCAAGGGGACGGGAGGTGACAGGTCGGCAGAATCAAGCAAGATAGATGCTGTAGAATCTGTATAGCCTGTAGAGGAACCAAGTTAGAGACTGTACAGGCAAGCAAGTTAATATGTGGTCTAAGGGCAAGCAAGTGTCTGTAGGCTGTATAGTCAGTTATGTCTGTAGGCTATATTGTCTGCATGTCTGTAGGCTGTATAGTCTGTAGAGGCAAGCAAGTATGTAAGGGTAAGCAAGTGTGTCTGTAGATTCTGTAAGGGTAAGCAAGTGTGTCTGTAGATTATGTAAGGGCAAGCAAGAAAGCGTCTGTAGGGGCAGGCAAGTGTGCAGGCAGCAGCGACAAGCATATTAGTCTGTAAGAGTCTGTCTGGGCACGCAAGAGTACATGGGTGCAGGGCCAGGCACGCGGGGCACGTTACCTTGTGTTCGCGGGGGTGGGCTTGGTCGGCGTAGTCCGGTTAATCCTCGGGGCACACATGCGGCCCTGCTCGGCGGCAGATCACGGCCCCGCTGGCAGGCCGCGGCCACCTCGTTAGCTGCAGCAGGCACGCTTCTTCTTCCTCATCCTCTTCTGAACTGTTCCGCTTTGTATCGCTTCATGGCTCCTACTTGGTTCTTCTTCACACTTATATACTCCACTGGACACTTAATGCTTCACTCTGCACACTTACATGCTCAACTCTGCACACCTATAGTAGATGCTTTCACTTGACAATACTTCACCCTGCACACTTTGATGCTCCACTCTGCACACTTAATACTTCACTGCACACTTTGATGCTCCACCCTGCACACTTAATACTTCACTGCACACTTTGATGCTCCACCCTGCACACTTAATACTTCACTGCACACTTTGATGCTCCACCCTGCACACTTAATACTTCACTGCACACTTTGATGCTCCACTCTGCACACTTAATACTTCACTGCACACTTTGATGCTCCACTCTGCACACTTAATACTTCACTTTGCACACTTAGATGCTCCACTCTGCACACTTAATACTTCACTTTGCACACTTAGATGCTACACTCTGCACACTTAATACTTCACTTTGCACACTTTGATGCTACACTCTGCACACTTAGTACTTCACTTTGCACGCTTAGATGCTCCACTCTGCACACTTAATACTTCACTCTGCACACTTATTACTTCACGCTGCATCGAGCTCTGTTTCTCCGTACACTTTGCCTAGTCTCTTGTTTTGCTTGTCAATTTTATTTTCCTTCGTTTTCTTCACTGTAGCCTATTATGGTCTTTTAGGATTTCCCTTTTCTGTCCTTTTGTTTGTTTCCTACTGTTGCACTTGCTATGTTCATTTATCTTTTCCTGCTGTGTTCTTTTTTCCCGCCAAGTGTAAGTGAACTGTGAACTTCATAAATATATCCAAACAACTGATTATTATCTATCGCACGTGTAGTGTCAAGCACCCGCGAGTATAGGGAACTAGAGGTTTCAAAAATATATCCAAATAACTGATTATCTATCGCACGTGTGGTGTCAAGGACAACTTCCCCGAGCCAGACACTGCACCTCACGGCTCACAACACCACCACGACACCACCGTCACTGGCAAGAAGCTCACTGATCAGCTTACGGCGGGCAGGCGCGGGCCGCGGTGCGAACACGAGGTTGGCGGGAGAAACCTTGTACTCCTACCAACCAAAGGACGGTTCTGCATCTCGTACGTTGGTTCTTGTGCATACTAAAGTTATGAAACAATTATATAACTCGGCTTTATATACCGCCTACATAGATATAATGCTTTGTTACGTTTTCTTATCGCCAGTGACCGGTTATGACACGTCTGGCACCTGCATCACTACGCTCCGCTCCTCCGTCGTTTATTGCAGAAACTCTTGTAAACCTTTTCACTGAACAAACTTATTCGTGTACTGACAGTAAGAATGGAAAGATCGACAGAGGACAGAGAGGCGAGAGGCTGGAGACGGTGACGGAGCGGCGAGCGGCGGGGAGGAAGGAAGGCAAGTTGGACACAAGCGGTGGTTGGGGGTGACACACACACACACACACACACACACACACCACACATAGCAGATGCAGAGGGAAAGACGTATTTGTATAATTTCCTAGACACCAGAAAGACTGATTTACAATATGAAGAGCCTGAAGTTGGTATTCTTATATTAGAGACGCTTCCGCCTCCTACATGAACTCAATGAAACTGCCTCGTTATAGTGAAACCAGATTTGGCGTTCGCTCCCGCGGGTCCTTTCCTCCCGTCGCTCTGCCACACACGCCCAACACCCATCTTTTCCTTTCATGTATTAGCTCTAGGTAACATACGAGATAAAGAGAGGTGTTGGGGCGGTGTTGCAGAAGGGACCCGCGGGAGCCAACGCCAAAACGATCCCTTCAGTCTTGTTTCACTATAGGAGCACCGTTGCCAGATTATTGTCCTCAGAGCATCGTATTTACCATAACTATTGCCAAGAAACACCGATAATCAACCATTTTAACGATAACTATATATGAAGTCAGTTATTGCGGTGGAGGAGACAGATTTCGGCTCTGAAATCGGCAAACATAAGAGGCTTTGTAGGACAGTCTAGCACCGCTGTAGGAGGCAAGAGGGGACAGGGCGAGCGAGGGAGGGAGCGGGAAGGACACGGAAGGGAGGTACATGTATACAGTGCCTGGTCAGCAGGTATAATAGTTACGCGTGAATCCGTTTGACTTGTTTCTTCACCGTCGACCCAATTTCCTCTCTGACTTCCATCGTGCGAGTCATGAGCGAGCGGCGGGACGGAAACTGAACTAGACCTCCGCCAAACACCATATTACTGCTGCCATTGACGCGCTGAGGATAAGTGGAGGGGGGTGAGAGGAAGGAGAGAGAGAGAGAGAGAGAGAGAGAGAGAGAGAGAGAGATGAAACACAGTTGTCTATAAACAATCATTGCTCTCTCTCTCTCTCTCTCTCATATTTCCGAATACACGAACTAAATCATTTACGTACATAATTTCTAGTTAAATATAATAAGTATCGGAATAAGGATAAGAACAAGAATAAGAATAATGATAGTGATAATGGATGATTTCGACGCTGCAGTTATGCAGTTACCGTGAACCGCAGAACCTTTGTGAAAAATGTTTGCCAGTCTTCTGTGACATTAACTATTGCACTAAGTGAGGGAACTGGTGGTTGACTAATAATAACAATGGGTTTATGAGTTGAATTTATTTATCGTGAACCACAGAACAGAGTGAAAATAATAGGCTAGTCTTCCATGTTGTTATCTATCGCTGCTAAAGGCGATTAAAAAAAAAAAGAATATACAAAATATACTATACTAGAACTACGTAGAACCGAGAATGAAAGTAATTCGCATGTTTACTAACATGTTATTTATTGTTGTTAAATGTGACAAACAACAAAAGAAAATATTCCGCCCCTTCTCCCTTCCCTTCCTTATTTGTGAGTCAGCACCTTGGTTTGGGTTAGTAGAAGTAGTAGTAGTAGTAGTAGTAGTGGTACTAGTAGTAGTAGTAGTAGTAGTACAGCAGCAGCAGTAGTAGTAGCAGCAGTAGTAGTAGTAGTAGTAGTATATTCAACTAGAACCTCCATATTAAGTGCTTTCAATCTTCCGAGGAAAATAAGAGGCTAATAACTTAGTTTGTGCTGATCGTTGCCAATGGCGGCGATCGCCGCTATGATATTTCATGTGAAACTGGCCTATGGGGTGGTGGCGGTTGCAGACGAAGCGAGAGGTGTTGAGAGTGTGTGGCAAGGTGCGTGACTAGGCTAACCCCGCACCCGCAACTACCCTATCGGACAGTTTTACGTGGAAATACTATAGCGGCGATCGGCGCCATTGGTAACGATCAAAACAAACAAAACAATGTGAAGGTGGCCCATGCTGCTAGATCTGTACAGAATCTTTCCAGTTTAGATATCCAAAGAAAGGCAAGGGAGAAGGTCTTTATTTTCTTAATACGGTTAAATTTAGATGGTGTATACATCAAGGAGGGAAGTGTAGCAGTAAGGCCCGTACTCACAAACCTTTGGGGGGCTTACACACACACACACACACACACACACACACACACACACATACACACACATTTGATAAGGCTTCGGTAGAGGCTGGGTTAGTATTTTCATGAGTAGTTTTATGAACCTAGTGATAGTTTTAATTTATCCGTGGATGGTTACCTAATACACGTGGAACATATTCTCAAATATTTCGAGGCTCACACACCCACATGTGATAAGGCTGTGGAAGAGGCTGGGTTAGCATTTTCATGGGTAGTTTTATGAACCTAGTGATAGTTTTAATTTATCCCTGGATGGTTACCTAATACACGTGGTCCATATTCTCAAACATTTCGAGGCTAGCACACTTACATTTGTTAAGGCTGTGGTAGAGATTGTGCTAGTATTTCCATGGATAGTTTTACGAGCCTAGTTATAGTTTGACAAGGCTTCTGTACCACGAATGTTAGAGAACACACTTAAGAACCCGGCTAATCTCCTTTGGGGCCTTGAGAAATATTTGTTGCAGGAGCCGAAAGCGTCTGAGAATACGGAGTCACTACGGCCCTTGACTTGTTGAATGAGGAGGTTGGCGTGCAGGCAGTGTTAGCTTGGAGTTGGAAGGAGGGGAAGCACAGGGTTACCACATATAACTCTGTAAGGGGGATGTACAGGTCGGGGCTTCTGGATTAATGTTCTGTACGTTGACTTTTAAATACTGTTTGCACACCATCGTCCGGGAGAGTCTGACATGGGAGGGACACACACTAACCACACCCACAACACACACTCATAATGACACACGGCAGAGTCAAAAGTCGTGCCTTCCGTTGACACAAAGGCTTGAATTTGTACACGCGTATAGTGGTAGTACCTGTGAAATTATACGAGAGAGAGAGAGAGAGAGAGAGAGAGAGAGAGAGAGAGAGAGAGAGAGAGAGAGAGAGAGAGAGAGAGAGAGAGAGAGAGAGAGAGAGAGAGAGAGAGAGAGAGAGAGAGAGACCTAGTGACAAACAGACACTTATTACAAATTATTTTTTTCATATTTTTCATGTGTATTTTGTTTGTGTATGTTTATGTGTGTATGTGTAACAATGGACATTTGATTTTGTCCCACACACAGGCTCTTCAAATAGTCTCTCTCTCTCTCTCTCTCTCTCTCTCTCTCTCTCTCTCTCTCTCTCTCTCGTAAAACAATAATAAATCATTGCCATAATTAGAAGCTGCTTGTCTATTTATCTGTTTGTTTGAAAGTGATGCACATTTGTTTCATATAATCACTTACTCAGTAATTACAAACTGATAAAGCCATGTGTTTATGTATTTATATGTATTTATGTCCGTTTATTTCAAAGGGATAGAATGTTCAGATTATCACCTGCTTCTCATGAACTCTCTTCGTTCCTCCGCAGTGCAGTGGTTAGCATCCCTAACTAGGAATCTGGGGGCCTGGGTTCGAATCCCGCCTGTGCAGTCAGGGTGAAACCCACCTGGCTGTTCACCTCCCCTTTGGGACTGGTCGGTAATTGGGTACCTGGGGAAACCAAGGGAGGATAAACTGTGGCAACCAGGATGTCACAATTTTTTTTTTTTTTTTTTTTTTTTTTACGTCGTTGCCTGTTGCGCCGGTAGGCATCTTCCTGGTGGGGCCTGATGGTCGGCCCAAGGCTTCTTCCAGGTGGGGCCTGATGGTCGGCCCAGCCCGTTCTGGCGCAGGCGAGTGTTTATAGTGGCGCCATCTTGCCCGTATCCCGTGGTAATGGGTTCTTACCCAACACAGGCACAAAGGCCAATGCAACACAGGTGAGCACCGATGCCACGCGCAGCTTTAGCGGATCTCCCTATAACTTTACTCACTTAGTCATGTGAACGTTTCAGTAATCACAAACTAATGAAGGCGTCCCGTGAGCCGACGGTTCCTGCGTGTGCCCCCGCGGCCCAGGAAGCAGGTGGCCCAAGTCGCCCCGCGCGGCCCCAGGTCCCGCCGGAGCAATGCGAGGAACGTGACCACCCGGCCTCCCACTTACAGGTTCACTTCCATTACAGTGCACAATGCCGCGGACTCCCACTCTTATGCTGCCCCGGAAATTGGCTTCCGTGCAGAGGTGGGCTAATGCGCTGTTTGAGATTTCTTATTATGCCCATTTTCATTACTGGGGTCTGGAAAGGTTAAGGTAAGGTAGAATAATGAAAGCCTATTTTGGAAGAAGGTTTGTCCTTGAGAATGGTCTGCTACCAAGATATTTCTGAGTAGCTGAAGCAGGTAAAGAAAAATAATAAGTAGCACTACCCCACTTTCATTACTGTATAAGGGCTGGAAAGGTTAAAGTATGGTCACGGGTATATATTTTGGAGGAAGTTTCGTCTTTAGGGAAGGATCTAATACGAAGATGTTTCAGAGATTGGCTGAGAGAGGAAAAAAAAGTACCCCAATATGACTTAGGGCAATACTGGTTCATTATTTGCTTAAGGAAGTTCACAAAAAAGTAATGAAACGAATATATAGTTAATTATTCTCGTGATAGTGGTAGTGGTCTGAGAGAGAGAGAGAGAGAGAGAGAGAGAGAGAGAGAGAGAGAGAGAGAGAGAGAGAGAGAGAGAGAGAGAGAGAATATATAGGCATTTGAAACATAAATCTCGTCTAAACTACCACCCGGAACATCAAACTACCCCTGGAAATGCCAAAAACTCTTACGAAAACCGTGTCAAATATCTATGGTTGGGCGTCTAAATGTTTATGAATATGCCCTCAGAATCCCTCCCGTTACCCTCAGCCTCTCACAAACCTTTCCCGTGTTGTACTTCTCTTTGTTCTCTGGTGTTGTTTTGCCGCCAAAGTGTTATAATATTGATGGCTGCAAGACTCTCCTCTCTCCTGCACTGCCTCGGTACATGACTTGCTACTCTCGCTGATCTATATTGCAGCGAGTCTTTTTACTGCTTCGCCCTTTACAATGGAAACCTCCCCAACAAACGGACGTCCTTTCATTTTATTTCCTATCGCTATTTCAAGTTCTATATCGAAAGAGGAGAGTCAGAGGCGTGGTGCAACTAAGCCTTGTCAAACGATCACTATATGGACAAAACTACCCATGGAAATACTATATAGCACAGCCTCCACGAAAGTCTAACCAAACGGGGATGTCTAAAAAATAGCCCGTATTCTCAGACGTATCAGCGCCTCTGTTCTCCTGTTCGAAAAGCCTCTCGTAGAAGTTGCTGGAGTTTAATGGACCGTTTTTTTTATATCATTGATAGTTTTACCGGTCTTCTGCACCTTGAACGGATATATGACCTATGGAAACCCGGTTAATCTTCTCTGGGACCTTGGATAATAGTCGTTATGAGAGTCCGATACCTTCAAAACATGGACCTGAGTACCGAAATGTTTTAGAGTACGATCCGTAGTATCAGTAAAAGCTGCGACACAAAACATTACAGTATCTAGAAAGGTGTGAACGAACTTTTGATGACACTAACGGGAGAAAAGATTATTTGAAATTTGAATGCGACAGAAAAATTAGAGACAAGAATGAGGCCGCCATCCCGTACAGCAATTGTAACAAGCAGTGCATCTCCAAGTCCATTGATGTCCTGTCTTGTAAATGAGGGCAGCACCAGAGCCATCCAACAGGAGAGTCTCGCCAACTTCATCACAGGCGCCATGTTGATACCGAAAGAGCCGCGCGAAATTCAAACTGATGCTGATACAAAATATTTTGTTGTGCTTTAAACTGTCTGTGCTTTAAACTGGCTGAAGGAAAAGTGAATGAGTGAATGAATGAGTGAATGGGAAAATGGGTGATTAAAAAAATATGGTAGACTCATGTACGTGTATGTGTTCTAACGTACAAGAATATCTAACTGTTGGCAGAATGGGAGGCGAGGCGCAGACCGAAGCACACGATACAAAACTACATTAACGGACACCCACGAGTCTGCTTCAGCACTAAAGGAACGTCGAGAGAGAGAGAGAGAGAGAGAGAGAGAGAGAGAGAGAGAGAGAGAGAGAGAGAGAGAGAGAGAGAGAGAGAGAGAGAGAGAGAGAGAGAGAGAGAGAGAGAGAGAGAGAGAGAGAGAGAGAGAGAGAGAGAGAGAGAGAGCCCGGGCAGTCCCATTACCTGAGGCCGCCTACTCCTCGCTTCCGGGTAAGTGGCCCAGGGAAGTCTGAATCTCGTTAGCTCGAGTTGACGCCTTGCTCCAGTCTGTCCCGCGGGCATACTCGCTTCAGCACGCTCCATTCTCACCCTTTCTGCCTTAGACGTGTTGTTCATGGAGCCAGCCTGCCAGTACCACCTACCTACCCACCTTCTTACCTACCTACCTACCCACCTACCTACCTATACTCGCTTCAGCACGCTCCCTTCTCACCCTTTCTGCCTTAGACGTGTTGTTCATGGAGCTAGCCTGCCCCTACCACCTACCTACCCACCTTCTTACCTACCTACCTACCCACCTACCTACCTATACTCGCTTCAGCACGCTCCCTTCTCACCCTTTCTGCCTTAGACGTGTTGTTCATGGAGTCAGCCTGCCCCTACCACCTACCTACCCACCTTCTTACCTACCTACCTACCCACCTACCTACCTATACTCGCTTCAGAACGCTCCCTTCTCACCCTTTCTGCCTTAGACGTGTTGTTCATGGAGCCAGCCTGCCCCTACCACCTACCTACCCACCTTCTTACCTACCTACCTACCCACCTACCTACCTATACTCGCTTCAGCACGCTCCCTTCTCACCCTTTCTGCCTTAGACGTGTTGTTCATGGAGTCAGCCTGCCCCTACCACCTACCTACCCACCTTCCTACCTACCTACCTACCCACCTACCTACCTATACTCGATTCAGCACGCTCCCTTCTCACCCTTTCTGCCTTAGACGTGTTATTCATGGGGTCGGTCTGCCCCTACCACCTACCTACCTACTACTACCTACCTAACTACTTACCTACCCACCTATCTCTCTACTTACCTACCTACCTTTTTGTTGGGAGTTAGGAGGCGAGCATCATGGAGTACGGGAACAGACATAGGTTGAAGACACTATAAGGATGCATAACTTCCTACGATAGAGTATACAGGGCGTGTTTTAAGCAAGTATATCCGAATAGCGAAGCAGAATAAGAACAAAATTAGTTCGCACCATATTCTCTCCTGTTGGTATGTGGCAAAAGGGAACTGACAGTCGGAGGCAGAGGCGAAGAGGAAGTAGAAGAGGCACTTAAACCATCAGTCCGCATGTATATAGCCTAGTTGCAGATGAAAATAAAGACAACATCTGTTCTCATCGTGTAAAGGCGGATTATATTCTTACTCTATGCTTCCGTGTGTACAGGAGGCAAGAGGAAGCTTAGAGTTGGAGGAAGAGGCTGGATCATGGAGGAAGGCGAAGAGAGGAGAGGGGTCACTTTAAACGACCATTCCGTAATACCTAATCAGAATAAAGGCAGATTATATTCTTACTTTATGCTTCCGTGTGGAGGCAAGAGGAAGCTTACGGTTGGAGGAAGAGGCTGGATCATGGAGGAAGGCGAAGAGAGGTACATAAGGAGCACTTAAACCCCCATCCCGTAATATCTAATCAGCATAAAGGTAAAGTTTTCCTGGGTTGCCATTGTGTTATTTTCTTGCCCAATTGTTATCATTTCTACGCACCATATGACCTTCCCAAGTCTGTGTTATGTCGTATTCATTGAGTTGGCTTCTTTCGGTACTTGCGACAGCTATCAACTTCCTCCCTGCCATATGTGTGGAAGGATATAATATAACTTTTTCTCTATTATAACCAAACTCCTTTCCTTCTTTCCCTCGTCGTCTTATTCCACAGGCCGATCTCCATGTCACCCTGTCTGTGTCTCCCAAGCTCTCTTTCCTTTAGCTGGCCATTATGAAGGAAATTTGGCGTGTATTCTGATTAGGTTTTAAATTCCTGGCTATGTGTGTAATGGGCACAGGGCGCGGCAATAACAACCATCCACGGAAATACTGCGGCACCCGTCATTGCTGCGCCTGCTAATGAAACACGTTCGTTGCCGAGGTGCTCAAGAGTCGCGGGTTAATTTGACTCTTAAGCTCGGGCCGACAAACTGTATACGTAGGTTGTGGGCCGAGCTTGTTCGTGTAGCTATTAGGTCCGTAATCTCAGACGCTTCCGGCTGTCACAGTAACTATTCTCCAAGGCCAGAAAGGAGATTGGTCGTGTTCTCATGAGTGTTTATTTGCGTTCATGGTGCAGAAGCCTTGTCAAACTATTACTGCGCTCCTAAAACTACCCCTGGAAATACTAACACAACCTCTACGTAGGCCTGGATTCTCAGATGCTTTCGGTCCTTGCAACAACTATTTTAAAGTTCACAAAGGAGATTAGTCGTGTTCTCATGAGTGCTTTTCACGCTCATGGCGCAAAAGTCTTGTCAAACTATCACCAGGCTCATAAAACTACCCTTGGAAATACGGAAGCCTTATTTGACGTGAGTGTGTAAGCCCCGAAGTGTCCAAGGCCCGTATTCTCAGATGGTTTCGGCTCCCACAATAACTTTTGTTCCCAGGCCACAAAGGAGATTAGTCGGGTTCTCATGAGTTCTTTCCACGTTCATGGTTCAGAAGCCTTGTTAAACTATCACCAGGCTTATAAAACTACCGTAGAAATACCACTAATCTCTACAAAAGCCATGAGTGTTGGATGAGTGGAACAGGCTGAGCAGTCATATTGTAAACGCCGATACGATAAACGCATTAAAATATTGATTAGATAAAATCATTGATAGTGATGTTAGGTGGGGTTGGGACCGTTAGGTTTGCAAGAGCTGCCTGCCGACCTCTTGCTGCTTCCTTACGTTCTTATGTTCTTATCAAATATTGGCGTAAAAGCCCGTATTCCTAAACGTATCGACACCTCATTTCGCCTTTTCAAAAAGATTCAAAAAAGTTGCTAGGAATTCTATGGACTGTTTTGTGATGCTGGTGATAGTTTTACACGACCTCTGCATCTTGAATGGGAAAAACACCCTTGAAAACTCGGTTAATCTTCTCTGTGGCCTTGGCAAATAGACGTAAAGGGAACCCGAAACGTTTAAGAACATGGACCAAAGAGCCTCGAAGTGTTTTAGAATGTGTACCCAGGAAAAGGCTGCCGGGCTAGGTTTGGGTGAGGTAGTCTTTCTCGTGTCTGTCTTAACGCCTTTATTCGGTGACTTCTCCGGCAGATCCTGGAGCCCGTTATCAAATACGGAGGTGTAAGCCCGAAGTGTTTGAAAAGAGGGAACTAGGAGCACCACCGGGTAGGGTTTGAGTTTGCGTTTCTCGTGCCTGTCTTAACGCCTTTCTTCAGTGACTTCTTCGGTAGATCCTTTAGTCCTTATCATATTTGAGTGTGTACGCTCCGAAATATTTGTGACTATGGGCCCAGGGAAAGGCTGCCGGATTAGGTTTGGGTATGTTCTTCTTGTTCCTGTCTTCTGGTCATGTTTTTTAACATTTCGGCCCCAAGCACACACATTTAACAAGCCTTTTGTAGGAGCTTTGGGCCCTTCCATGAAGTAGGGAATTCACATTTTCTTGGACTTATTTCCCTTCAACTCCATAGTACTCAGCTGGTTTTCGTCTCTTATTTAGTATATGTGCTTTAAAAGTGATGCGACGAAAAACCAGCTGAGTGTAATGTGTATATTATAATGTACATGTGAATGTATGACTGTACGTGTGGCGACGCCCGGTCGGTGTCGCACATCAGGATGTTTAACAACACGTCGTGCTTTTGGCCGTGGGAAGCTGTGATGAACTGACACTAGGATCAGCAAATGATGACTTTCATTAGCAGTCATCAACCGGAACCCACACCCTTCCGGACGAACTACAAGCAAATAAAGCGGGCGAACAACGCGGAGAAGAGGAGAGAAGACGGGTGACGGGCAGGCGAGCGGTGCTCCGCTGCCCCGCGCCCTGAGGTGTGGCTGTCTCTGACCTCGTGCGACTCGCTCACGCAAACTGTAAACTTTGTGTACAACTGTTAATATAGTTAAAATACACTTTGTATTTATACTTACCCTTTGAGAGAGAGAACTAAAGTGACCTAAAGTGAACTTATAACGGCTACCGCTCGGCCAACTAAAAGGCTATTATGTTATCCCACCAACCGTAACTTCAGTGACGTGTGTGAGGGCAGAGAAAGATAGGTGTGTAGCTAGCGTTCTGCTGACGTAGCGCGCAGCCCTTCCTGCACCGTGAGCGTCAAGTCAGCACCCAGCCACACCCGAGGGCAACCCACACAGTCTGCGCGCCCTGCCTCGCACAACCAAGTTTCCTCGGAGGTGTCTCGGCACTTGTTTCTTCCTACGACACAACTAATCGTAGGTGCGCACTTTTCTTCGCCAGGCAACTCGGACCTTTGAGGGTGACTGGTGGGCGTATATTGTCTGCCCGCCGCCACACCCTCCCCGCTACCAGACGGGGGACGGCAGACCCTGCCGCCCCTGCAGCCCTGCCCCAGCCACCGGCGAGGCGAAGGACGCGAACGTGCTGAGTAGTGGGGCATCGAGTTGCTGTCTTCGAGGTTTTTAACACATTTTAGCTGACACTACATTGGTTTCAGTAATTACAGCACTTGTAACATGATTTCAGGTGAATTACTATTATTATGTTCACGTGTTTAGGCGTGTGGGGCCGTATTTAATCTATTAGATTTTTCAGCTGTTGATTTTTCTGGCGTGTGGATGTTTAATATTTTTCTTGAGTAACATTGTTACGCATTTTATGTATAATCATTCATTTTCTTTTCTCCTTTCTTTTGTGTGTTTTATTGCACAGTTGAGAAGTTTTGTCTTGCTAAGCTCCACTCATTATTCGTTTTCCTCTTTTATTAAGCATTTTAGAAGCGGTGAATGATTATTACTTTACTTATTTTTGCAGCAATATTTTTTTTCTTTAACCATTTTACTCCTCATTTTACTAGTAACTCTTTTAATGGCAGAGAAACCTGACCCGGAGTTACAAGCTCTCACTGAGGACTAGAAGGAGTGGGTAAAGGAAAATGAACAGTGACGTCTAGGAAAACGGTAACTGTCATGAAAGGAGTGGTAGCAGTCTTCAAAGGGTGCCTCCTCCTCCTTCTACGCTGCATGAGCAACCAAGAGGTATTTACTTACCTTACTAATCCCACAATGGCTTCTGCCCCTAATCACCCGCTAACAGCAACAGCAGTTAAGCCTTTCGCAGGGTAGCAAGGGAGGCAGATTACTCGGCCAGGGACTTCTTGTTTCAAAGTGAGATTGTTATGGACATTTCATTCGTGTCAAATCCGGGAGATAAAATATCTCTCAGCCGCTTGAAGGTCAATCCCGGGAACGGGCGCAGGACCCTCATAAACAGGAGCGCGGTCACAGGACAGAAGGATTATGGTGCGTTTCGGTCACTTTTTCTTGAAACATTTGGGGAAGATGGGCAACACAGCCTCGTAAAAAGGTGTAAATTTTGCTGTGGACACTGTGCAAACGAGTGGCCTTTTTAATGGGCCAGTGGACGCCTGCAGGCTATCTACTGATTTGATCTTGTGTTTTAAACAAGGCAACTGGACAGATGGAGAAACCATTTCTGCAGCTAATGCTGGATTATTACTAGAGTACCTTGTGTACATGATTGTCCTTAAAGTTCCTATTCGAAGGAGTGCAGTATCCCGTGACTACAGCCCCACTGGCAACCTACGCGGTTTTATCAGCCAACTGTTTTGGCACTTAAAGTAATGACCGAGACTCTTCCTCCAACTGTAAGCTTCCTCTTACCTCCTGTACACGCGGAAGCATAAAGTGAGAATATAATCTGCCTTTATTCTGATTAGGTATTACGGGATGGTGGTTTAAAGTGACCCCTCTCCCCTCTTCGCCCTCCTCCATGACCCAGACTCTTCCTTCAACCGTAAGCTTCCTCTTGCCTCCACACGGAAGCATAAGTAAGAATATAATCTGCCTTTATTCTGATTAGGTATGACGGAATGGTGGTTTAAGTGCCTCTCCTCCCTCCTCTTCACCTTCCTCCATGATCCAGCCTCTTCCTCCAACTCTAAGCTTCCTCGTGCCTCCACACGAAAGCATAAAGTAAGAATATAATCTACCTTTATTCTGATTAGGTATTACGGAATGGTGGTTTAAGTGCCCCCTCTACCCCCTCTTCGCCTTCCTTCATGATCCAGCCTCTTCCGCCAAATGTCATCTCTCTCTTGCTACCTGTACACGATGAGAACAGATGTTTTCTTTATTTTCATCTGCCATTAGGCTATATACATGGGGACTGACGGTTTAAGTGCCTCTTCTACTTCCTCTTCGCCTCTGCCTCCGACTGTCTGTTCCCTTTTGCCACATACCAACACAAGATAATATGGTGCGAACTAATTTTGTTTTTATTCTGCTTCGCTATTAGGATATACTTACTTAAAACACGCTCTGTATACTATCGCTTGACATGATGCATCCTTATAGTCTCTTTAACCTATGTCTGTTCCCGTACTCCATGATGCTCGCCTCCTAACTCCCAGCATAAAGGTAGGTAGGTAAGTAGAGAGATAGGCGGGTAGGTAAGTAGTTAGGTAGTTAGTAGTAGGTAGGTAGGTGGTAGGGCCAGATCGACCCCATGAATAACACGTCTAAGGTAGAAAGGGTGAGAAGGGAGGGTGCTGAAGCGAGTATAGGTACGTAGGTGGGTAGGTGGGTAGGTAGGAAGGTGGGTAGGTAGGTGGTAGGGGCAGGCTGACTCCATAAATAACACGTCTAAGGCAGAAAGGGTGAGAAGGGAGCGTGCTGAAGCGAGTATAGGTAGGTAGGTGGGTAGGTAGGTAGGTAGGAAGGTGGGTAGATAGGTGGTAGGGGCAGGCTGGCTCCATGAACAACACGTCTTGGGCAGAAAGGGTGAAAAGGGAGCGTGCTGAAGCGAGTATAGGTAGGTAGGTGGGTAGGTAGGTAGGTAGGAAGGTGGGTAGGTAGGTGGTAGGGGCAGGCTGGCTCCATGAACAACACGTCTAAGGCAGAAAGGGTGAGAAGGGAGCGTGCTGAAGCGAGTATAGGTGGGTAGGTAGGTAGGTAGGTAGGTAGGTGGGTAGGTAGGTAGGTAAGAAGGTGGGTGGGTAGGTAGGTAGTAGGGCAGGCTGACTCCATGAACAACACGTCTAAGGCAGAAAGGGTGAGAAGGGAGCGTGCTGAAGCGAGTATAGGTGGGTAGGTAGGTAGGTAGGTGGGTAGGTAAGAAGGTGGGTGGGTAGGTAGGTAGTAGGGCAGGCTGACTCCATGAATAACACGTCTAAGGTGGAAAGGGTGAGAAGGGAGCGTGCTGAAGCGAGTATAGGTAGGTAGGTGGGTAGGTGGGTAGGTAAGAAGGTGGGTAGGTAGGTGGTAGGGGCAGGCTGGCTCCATGGACAACACGTCTAAGGCAGAAAGGGTGAGAAGGGAGCGTGTTGAAGCGAGTATAGGTAGGTAGGTGGGTAAGTAGGTAGGTAAGAAGGTGGGTAGGTAGGTGGTAGGGGCAGGCTGGCTCCATGAACAACACGTCTAAGGCAGAAAGGGTGAGAAGGGAGCGTGATGAAGCGAGTATAGGTAGGTAGGTGGGTAGGTAGGTAGGTAAGAAGGTGGGTAGGTAGGTGGTAGGGGCAGGCTGGCTCCATGAACAACACGTCTAAGGCAGAAAGGGTGAGAAGGGAGCGTGTTGAAGCGAGTATAGGTATGTAGGTGGGTAGGTAGGTAAGTAAGAAGGTGGGTAGGTAGGTGGTAGGGGCAGGCTGGCTCCATGAACAACACGTCTAAGGCAGAAAGGGTGAGAAGGGAGCGTGCTGAAGCGAGTATGCCCGCGAGACAGACTGGAGCAAGGCGTCAACTCGAGCTAACGAGATTCAGACTTCCCTGGGCCACTTACCCGGAAGCGAGGAGTAGGCGGCCTCAGGTAATGGGACTGCCCGGGCTCTCTCTCTCTCTCTCTCTCTCTCTCTCTCTCTCTCTCTCTCTCGACGTTCCTTTAGTGCTGAAGCAGACTCGTGGGTGTCCGTTAATGTAGTTTTGTATCGTGTGCTTCGGTCTGCGCCTCGCCTCCCATTCTGCCAACAGTTAGATATTCTTGTACGTTAGAACACATACACGTACATGAGTCTACCATATTTTTTTAATCACCCATTTTCCCATTCACTCATTCATTCACTCATTCACTTTTCCTTCAGCCAGTTTAAAGCACAGACAGTTTAAAGCACAACAAAATATTTTGTATCAGCATCAGTTTGAATTTCGCGCGGCTCTTTCGGTATCAACATGGCGCCTGTGATGAAGTTGGCGAGACTCTCCTGTTGGATGGCTCTGGTGCTGCCCTCATTTACAAGACAGGACATCAATGGACTTGGAGATGCACTGCTTGTTACAATTGCTGTACGGGATGGCGGCCTCATTCTTGTCTCTAATTTTTCTGTCGCATTCAAATTTCAAATATCTTTTCTCCCGTTAGTGTCATCAAAAGTTCGTTCACACCTTTCTAGATACTGTAATGTTTTGTGTCGCAGCTTTTACTGATACTACGGATCGTACTCTAAAACATTTCGGTACTCAGGTCCATGTTTTGAAGGTATCGGACTCTCATAACGACTATTATCCAAGGTCCCAGAGAAGATTAACCGGGTTTCCATAGATCATATCTCCGTTCAAGGTGCAGAAGACCGGTAAAACTATCAATGATATAAAAAAAACGGTCCATTAAACTCCAGCAACTTCTACGAGAGGCTTTTCGAACAGGAGAACAGAGGCGCTGATACGTCTGAGAATACGGGCTATTTTTAGACATCCCCGTTTGGTTAGACTTTCGTGGAGGCTGTGCTATATAGTATTTCCATGGGTAGTTTTGTCCATATAGTGATCGTTTGACAAGGCTTAGTTGCACCACGCCTCTGACTCTCCTCTTTCGATATAGAACTTGAAATAGCGATAGGAAATAAAATGAAAGGACGTCCGTTTGTTGGGGAGGTTTCCATTGTAAAGGGCGAAGCAGTAAAAAGACTCGCTGCAATATAGATCAGCGAGAGTAGCAAGTCATGTACCGAGGCAGTGCAGGAGAGAGGAGAGTCCTGCAGCCATCAATATTATAACACTTTGGCGGCAAAACAACACCAGAGAGCAAAGAGAAGTACAACACGGGAAAGGTTTGTGAGAGGCTGAGGGTGACGGGAGGGATTCTGAGGGCATATTCATAAACATTTAGACGCCCAACCATAGATATTTGACACGGTTTTCGTAAGAGTTTTGGGCATTTCCAGGGGTAGTTTGATGTTCCGGGTGGTAGTTTAGACGAGATTTATGTTTCAAATGCCTATATTCTCTCTCTCTCTCTCTCTCTCTCTCTCTCTCTCTCTCTCTCTCTCTCTCTCTCTCTCTCTCTCTCTCTCAGACCACTACCACCATCACGAGAATAATTAACTATATATTCGTTTCATTACTTTTTTGTTAACTTCCTAAAGCAAATAATGAACCAGTATTGCCCTAAGTCATATTGGGGTACTTTTTTTTCCTCTCTCAGCCAATCTCTGAAACATCTTCGTATTAGATCCTTCCCTAAAGACGAAACTTCCTCCAAAATATATACCCGTGACCATACTTTAACCTTTCCAGCCCTTATACAGTAATGAAAGTGGGGTAGTGCTACTTGTTATTTTTCTTTACCTGCTTCAGCTACTAAGAAATATCTTGGTAGGAGACCATTCTCAAGGACAAACCTTCTTCCAAAATAGGCTTTCATTATTCTACCTTACCTTAACCTTTCCAGATCCCAGTAATGAAAATGGGCATAATAAGAAATCTCAAACAGCGCATTAGCCCACCTCTGCACGGAAGCCAATTTCCGGGGCATCATAAGAGTGGGAGTCCGCGGCATTGTGCACTGTAATGGAAGTGAACCTGTAAGTGGGAGGCCGGGTGGTCACGTTCCTCGCATTGCTCCGGCGGGACCTGGGGCCGCGCGGGGCGACTTGGGCCACCTGCTTCCTGGGCCGCGGAGGCACACGCAGGAACCGTCGGCTCACGGGACGCCTTCATTAGTTTGTGATTACTGAAACGTTCACATGACTAAGTGAGTAAAGTTATAGGGAGATCCGCTAAAGCTGCGCGTGGCATCGGTGCTCACCTGTGTTGCATTGGCCTTTGTGCCTGTGTTGGGTAAGAACCCATTACCACGGGATACGGGCAAGATGGCGCCACTATAAACACTCGCCTGCGCCAGAACGGGCTGGGCCGACCATCAGGCCCCACCTGGAAGAAGCCTTGGGCCGACCATCAGGCCCCACCAGGAAGATGCCTACCGGCGCAACAGGCAACGACGTAAAAAAAAAAAAAATAAATAAATAAAAAAATAAAAAAAAAATTGTGACATCCTGGTTGCCACAGTTTATCCTCCCTTGGTTTCCCCAGGTACCCAATTACCGACCAGTCTCAAAGGGGGGTGAACAGCCAGGTGGGTTTCACCCTGACTGCACAGGCGGGATTCGAACCCAGGCCCCCAGATTCCTAGTTAGGGATGCTAACCACTGCACTGCGGAGGAACGAAGAGAGTTCATGAGAAGCAGGTGATAATCTGAACATTCTATCCCTTTGAAATAAACGGACATAAATACATATAAATACATAAACACATGGCTTTATCAGTTTGTAATTACTGAGTAAGTGATTATATGAAACAAATGTGCATCACTTTCAAACAAACAGATAAATAGACAAGCAGCTTCTAATTATGGCAATGATTTAATATTGTTTTACGAGAGAGAGAGAGAGAGAGAGAGAGACTATTTGAAGAGCCTGTGTGTGGGGCAAAATTAATTAACCATTGTTACACATACACATAAACATACACAAACAAAATACACATGAAAAATATGAAAAAAATAATTTGTAATAAGTGTCTGTTTGTCACTCGGTCTCTCTCTCTCTCTCTCACTCTCTCTCTCTCTCTCTGTCTCTCTCTCTCTCTCTCTCTCTCTCTCGTATAATTTCACAGGTACTACCACGATACGCGTGTACAAATTCAAGCCTTTGTGTCAACGTAAGGCACGACTTTTGACTCTGCCGTGTGTCATTATGAGTGTGTGTTGTGGGTGTGGTTAGTGTGTGTCCCTCCCATGTCAGACTCTCCCGGACGAGGGTGTGCAAACAGTATTTAAAAGTCAACGTACAGAACATTAATCCAGAAGCCCCGACCTGTACATCCCCCTTACAGAGTTATATGTGGTAACCCTGTGCTTCCCCTCCTTCCAACTCCAAGCTAACACTGCCTGCACGCCAACCTCCTCATTCAACAAGTCAAGGGCCGTAGTGACTCCGTATTCTCAGACGCTTTCGGCTCCTGCAACAAATATTTCTCAAGGCCCCAAAGGAGATTAGCCGGGTTCTTAAGTGTGTTCTCTAACATTCGTGGTACAGAAGCCTTGTCAAACTATAACTAGGCTCGTAAAACTATCCATGGAAATATTAGCACAGTCTCTACCACAGCCTTAACAAATGTAAGTGTGCTAGCCTCGAAATGTTTGAGAATATGGACCACGTGTATTAGGTAACCATCCAGGGATAAATTAAAACTATCACTAGGTTCATAAAACTACCCATGAAAATGCTAACCCAGCCTCTTCCACAGCCTTATCACATGTGGGTGTGTGAGCCTCGAAATATTTGAGAATATGTTCCACGTGTATTAGATAACCATCCAGGGATAAATTAAAACTATCACTAGGTTCATAAAACTACTCATGAAAATACTAACCCAGCCTCTACCGAAGCCTTATCAAATGTGTGTGTGTGTGTGTGTGTGTGTGTGTGTGTGTGTGTGTGTGTGTGTAAGCCCCCCAAAGGTTTGTGAGTACGGGCCTTACTGCTACACTTCCCTCCTTGATGTATACACCATCTAAATTTAACCGTATTAAGAAAATAAAGACCTTCTCCCTTGCCCTTCTTTGGAAAACTAAACTGGAAAGATTCTGTACAGATCTACCAACATGGGCCACCTTCACAATTGTTTTGTTTGTTTTGATCGTTACCAATGGAGCCGATCGCCGCTATAGTATTTCCACGTAAAACTGTCCGATAGGGTAGTTGCGGGTGCGGGGTTAGCCTAGTTCCGCACCTTGACACACACTTTCAACACCTCTCGCTTCGTCTGCAACCGCCACCACCCCATAGGCCAGTTTCACATGAAATATCATAGCGGCGATCGCCGCCATTGGCAACGATCAGCACAAACAAAGTGACTGTGAAAGCGGCCCTAAGTTATTAGCCTCTTATTTTCCTCGGAAGATTGAAAGCACTTAATATGGAGGTTCTAGTTGAATATACTACTACTACTACTACTACTGCTGCTACTACTACTGCTGCTGTACCACTACTACTACTACTACTACTACTACTACTACTACTACTACTACTTCTACTAACCCAAACCAAGGTGCTGACTCACAAATAAGGAAAGGAAGGGAGAATGGGCGGAATATTTTCTTTTGTTGTTTGTCACATTTAACAACAATAAATAACATGTTAGTAAACAGGCGTATTACTTTCATTCTCGGTTCTACGTAGTTCTAGTATAGTATATTTTGAACATTCTTTTTTTTTTTTTAATCGCCTTTAGCAGCGATAGATAACAACATGGAAGACTAGCCTATTATTTTCACTCTGTTCTGTGGTTCACGATAAATAAATTCAACTCATAAACCCATTGTTATTATTAGTCAACCACCAGTTCCCTCACTTAGTGCAATAGTTAATGTCACAGAAGACTGGCAAACACTTTTCACAAAGGTTCTGCGGTTCACGGTAACTGCATAACTGCAGCGTCGAAATCATCCATTATCACTATCATTATTCTTATTCTTGTTCTTATCCTTATTCCGATACTTATTATATTTAACTAGAAATTATGTACGTAAATGATTTAGTTCGTGTATTCGGAAATATGAGAGAGAGAGAGAGAGAGAGAGAGAGAGAGAGAGCAATGATTGTTTATAGACAACTGTGTTTCGTCTCTCTCTCTCTCTCTCTCTCTCTCTCTCTCTCTCCTTCCTCTCACCCCCCTCCACTTATCCTCAGCGCGTCAATGGCAGCAGTAATATGGTGTTTGGCGGAGGTCTAGTTCAGTTTCCGTCCCGCCGCTCGCTCATGACTCGCACGATGGAAGTCAGAGAGGAAATTGGGTCGACGGTGAAGAAACAAGTCAAACGGATTCACGCGTAACTATTATACCTGCTGACCAGGCACTGTATACATGTACCTCCCTTCCGTGTCCTTCCCGCTCCCTCCCTCGCTCGCCCTGTCCCCTCTTGCCTCCTACAGCGGTGCCAGACTGTCCTACTCAGCCTCTTATGTTTGCCGATTTCAGAGCCGAAATCTGTCTCCTCCACCCCAATAACTGACTTCATATATAGTTATCGTTAAAATGGTTGATTATCGGTGTTTCTTGGCAATAGTTATGGTAAATACGATGCTCTGAGGACAATAATCTGGCAACGGTGCTCCTATAGTGAAAGAAGACTGAAGGGATCGTTTTGGCGTTGGCTCCCGCGGGTCCCTTCTGCAACACCGCCCCAACACCTCTCTCTATCTCGTATGTTATCTAGAGCTAATACATGAGAGGAAAAGATGGGTGTTGGGCGTGTGTGGCAGAGCGGCGGGAGGAAAGGACCCGCGGGAGCGAACGCCAAATCTGGTTTCACTATAACGAGGCAGTTTCATTGAGTTCATGTAGGAGGCGGAAGCGTCTCTAATATAAGAATACCAACTTCAGGCTCTTCATATTGTAAATCAGTCTTTCTGGTGTCTAGGAAATTATACAAATACGTCTTTCCCTCTGCATCTGCTATGTGTGGTGTGTGTGTGTGTGTGTGTGTGTGTGTCACCCCCAACCACCGCTTGTGTCCAACTTGCCTTCCTTCCTCCCCGCCGCTCGCCGCTCCGTCACCGTCTCCAGCCTCTCGCCTCTCTGTCCTCTGTCGATCTTTCCATTCTTACTGTCAGTACACGAATAAGTTTGTTCAGTGAAAAGGTTTACAAGAGTTTCTGCAATAAACGACGGAGGAGCGGAGCGTAGTGATGCAGGTGCCAGACGTGTCATAACCGGTCACTGGCGATAAGAAAACGAAACAAAGCATTATATCTGTGTATACGGTATATAAAGCCGAGTTATATAATTGTTTCATAACTTTAGTATGCACAAGAACCAACGTACGAGATGCAGAACCGTCCTTTGGTTGGTAGGAGTACAAGGTTTCTCCCGCCAACCTCGTGTTCGCGCCGCGGCCCGCGCCTGCCCGCCGTAAGCTGATCAGTGACAGTGAGCCTCTTGCCAGTGACGGTGGTGTCGTGGTGGTGTTGTGAGCCGTGAGGTGCAGTTTCTGGATCGGGGAAGTTGCACTTGACACCACACGTGCGATAGATAATCAGTTATTTGGATATATTTTGAAACCTCTAGTTCCCTATACTGCGGGTGCTTGACTCTGCACGTGCGATAGATAATCATCAGTTGTTTGGATAGATTGATGAAGTTCATTGTTCAATTACACATGGCGTGAAAAAAGAACACAGCAGGAAAAAGATAAATGAACATAGCAAGTGCAACAGTAGGAAACAAACAAAAGGACAGAAAAGGGAAATCCTAAAAGACCATAATAGGCTACAGTGAAGAAAACGAAGGAAAAGAAAATTGAAAAACAAAACAAGAGACTAGGCAAAGTGTACGGAGAAACAGAGCTCGATGCAGCGTGAAGTAATAAGTGTGCAGAGTGAAGTATTAAGTGTGCAGAGTGGAGCATCTAAGAGTGCAAAGTGCATTAATAAGTGTGCAGAGTGTAGCATCTATGTGCAAAGTGAAGTATTAAGTGTGCAGAGTGTAGCATCTAAGTGTGCAAAGTGAAGTATTAAGTGTGCAGAGTGGAGCATCTAAGTGTGCAAAGTGAAGTATTATGTGCAGAGTGGAGCATCAAAGTGTGCAGTGAAGTATTAAGTGTGCAGTGTGGAGCATCAAAGTGTGCAGTGAAGTATTAAGTGTGCAGGGTGGAGCATCAAAGTGTGCAGTGAAGTATTAAGTGTGCAGGGTGGATCATCAAAGTGTGCAGTGAAGTATTAAGTGTGCAGAGTGGAGCATCAAAGTGTGCAGGGTGAAGTATTGTCAAGTGAAAGCATCTACTATAGGTGTGCAGATTTGAGCATGTAAGTGTGCAGAGTGAAGCATTAAGTGTGCAGTGGAGTATATACGTGTGAAGAAGAACCAAGTAGGAGCCATGAAGCGATACAAAGCGGAACAGTTCAGAAGAGAATGAGGAAGAAGAAGCGTGCTTGCTGCAGCTAACGAGGTGGCCGCGGCCTGCCAGCGGGGCCGTGATCTGCCGCCGAGCAGGGGCGTGTGTGCCCCGAGGATTAACCGGACTACGCCCACCAGGCCCTCCCCCGCGAACACAAGGTAACGTGCCCCGCGTGCCTGGCCCTGCACCAATGTACTCTTGCGTGCCCAGACAGACTCTTACAGACTAATATGCTTGTCGCTGCTGCCTGCACACTTGCCTGCCCCTACAGACGCTTTCTTGCTTGCCCTTACATAATCTACAGACACACTTGCTTACCCTTACAGAATCTACAGACACACTTGCTTACCCTTACATACTTGCTTGCCTCTACAGACTATACAGCCTACAGAGATGCAGACAATATAGCCTACAGACATAACTGACTATACAGCCTACAGACACTTGCTTGCCCTTAGACCACATATTAACTTGCTTGCCTGTACAGTCTCTAACTTGGTTCCTCTACAGGCTTTACAGATTCTACAGCCTCTATCTTGCTTGATTCTGCCGACCTGTCACCTCCGTCCCTTGCTAGCCGGGAGACAAGTGTGAGTGTCTGACGGCTCGTGAGTGTGTTTGTGTGTGTGTGTGTGTGTGTGTGTGTGTGTGTGTGTGTGTGTGTGCGCACGCATGTGTGTGTGTGTGTGTGTGTGTGTGTGTGAGAGAGAGAGAGAGAGAGAGAGAGAGAGAGAGAGAGAGAGAGAGAGAGAGAGAGAGATTTGCAACTATATCCTACTTTTGATTGACGATGCAGGACGAGCGAAAAAAAAAATAGTGATACCTTTGACGACACACACACACACACACACACACACACACACACACACACACACACACACACACACACACACCGAAGTAACACCCCCCCCCCCTCTCTCTCTCTCTCTCTCTCTCTCTCAGATCGTAAACTCATGTCTCATCACACAAACTCGCCGTTCCCTTTAAGTTCATTTTCCACAGCTCGTCAACGTCCTCTCTTCACTCCTCCTCCTCCTTGTTGCGCCATTCAGCCACATTCTTCCCGGTTCTTCCTCATTTCTCACCACTTTTCCCAGTCTGTCGGTCCTGATGTCTCCGGAGTGGAGATGGAGAGAGGAGACGAGAGGCACTTTTGAGGTCACCTGGTACTGTTTACGGTGTTATGCCCGCCGAGGACCGACACTGATGATCGTGGAGGAGCTGAGGAGAGCGGAGGGGAGCAGGGCGGGTCCTGGAGGGGAGTTCACAGCGTTGGGGTCGTGGTGTGGGGCCGCTGTCTGGCTGTCTGGCGCTGCGCTCGTATTCTCATACGCCTTCGGCTCTCACAACAACTATTGGTAAAGATTCGTTTTAGGTCCGTGCCAGTATCTCATAATCTACTTTATGAAACATCACTATCTCTTCATATATATTTTCTACAAACCTTCAACAGTCATGGAAACGCTTTGAAAATCCAATTCAAGGACATTTTTTTTACTCTTGAAAATAGAGGATAATGTTTACGAAAGCGCGTCGCCTTCTCTGGCGGCGGCCGCGGCGACGCTGCTGCCGCCGCAGCCGTAAAATAGTTCGCAGAGGGTCTAGGGTCGGGGAGCATATTTAAACTACTCCAACCGAACTTTACGACCTACTAGCGAGGGGGCCGCGCCCCCCTCGACCCCCCCTTCCTACGCCCCCCCTGGACCCCCCCACATGTATATGTGACCTATTTCAGCGAGGAGGTATTTCTCGCAACACCGGGTGCAGCGTCGCCGCGGCCGTCGCCAGAGGAGGCGATGCGCTTTCGTAAACATTATCCCCTATTTTCAGGAGTAAAAAAAAAGTCCTTGAATTGGATCTTCAAAGCGTTTCCATGACTGTTGAAGTTTTGTAGAAAATATATATGAAGAGATACTGATGTTTCATAAGGTAGGTAATGAGATACTGGCACGGACCTAAAACGAATCTTAACCCAACTATTTCCAAAGGGTACTAGTCGGGTTCTCGTGTGTGTTTTCCACGTTCACGGTGTAGATGTCCTGTTAAACAATCCCCAGGCTCATAATTCTACTCATGGAAATACTGACACAGCCCCTACGAAAATCTTATCTAATGTGGGTGTTTATGTAGGCCCCGAAATGTTTGAGAATGTGGGCCCTGGCTGGTGCATGAACGTGTAGGCATGAGAATGTGTTTGTCAGTGTGTTGCTAGCCTGCTTGTTACTTGTTTGGGGAGAGAGAGAGAGAGAGAGAGAGAGAGAGAGAGAGAGAGAGAGAGAGAGAGAGAGAGAGAGAGAGAGTCATCCAGCCACGGTCTGATCACATGCTAGACTCGTGGTTGACAGCCTGTACCACCCCACAAAGTGTGTGTGTGTGTGTGTGTGTGTGTGTGTGTGTGTGTGTGTGTGTGTGTGTGTGTGTGTGTGTGTGTGCATTCATTTATCATCGACTGAGTGGAGACTTCATTGTGCAAGGTGCGGTGGCAGGTTGTCGTGCGTGGCTGTCAGCTTAGGAGGAAGCACAGCTGGGAAGGGATGAATGAGTCATGTGACTGCCCATTAGTTACATACTGAGGACTGAGGGAGGGAAGGACAGTAAAGAAATGCAGAACCTATCACGCGAGGGAGGCAGCAAGGCAATGAGGAGGGACAACACTATAAAGATGAATGAGTCTTGTTCCTGTGTTAATTAGTTACCCAGGAAAGGAAGAGGAGGAAAGCTATGCAGAACCTGTGTAGTAAACGAGGACCTGATGATAGTAGTAGGGAGGCAGGAAGGCGTTAAGAGGAGGGCAATAGTAAACGGATGAATGAGTTTTGTCCTTGTGTGTCCATTAGTTACTGAGGGAAGGACGAGGAGGAAAGAAAAGGAGAACCTATCACGCGAGGACCTGGTAATAATAGGGAGGCAGGTAGGCGGGACTAATAAGAGCAAGTTATACTGTTTGACGCAGATGGGGTTTGTAAGCTAAAGAGCTAAATGCGAAAAGTCCTTGTGTAATGTTTGGTGCTGATGTTGGTTGGTGTTCTCAGACGCTTCCACCTCTCCCATCAACGATTTTCAAAGGCCGGAAAGAAGATTAGTTGGGGTCTAATGAGTGTTTTTTTTAGGTTCCTGGTACAGAAGAAGAGTTTGAGTACCACCAGGGTCATAAAACTACCCATGGAAATAGCCAGGAATACTACGAAAGCCTTGGCTTGGAAACCGAAATGTTTCAGAAAATAGTCCATCGATGTGGTTTAGGGCGTTTGTCAGGTTCTGTAATTATGGGATAGATAGACATTGAATAAACTTAGTCCGTACTATATCCTTTGGGAAGCCAACTATATGATTAACGTTGCCATTAGCCCTGAAATAGTATTACCCACAATTAAAGCTTAGGAATTGGAGAATACTGTACAGGAAATCATGTTTGTAGCCGGTGCCAAGTAGAAAACCTGACCATTAAGGGTAATGTAGTTTGGGTTGGCGTGCGAGGCGAGCACCACGTTTCCATCAGCGGGAAATGTTTATACCGAGTCCTCCCTTTCTGGCGGGCATCGACGCGGCTCCCACACTGAGGACCTAGTGGCGAAGGCGGCGACGGGGAAGCAGGAGAAATAAATATACCTGTTGCCATCCTCTCCTGAGTGATTTTTTTCATTGGTACGAGAAGCTTGCAATTATGTGATGAGTTTAATGGTGCGGCAGTTAACAATACGCCATTACGGGATGATTTATGTGCCCTACGTTTTGGTGGGTGAATTAAAACTTACTTCTTTGTATTTTGTATTTGAGGAGTTATTACGTTAGCTCTGAGGTAAGGAAGGGAAGGAATATAAGTTCATGTAAGTCATATCTTTTCGTAGAGTTGGTTTTGAGGTTCTTGAATAAAAAAAGTGATAATGTTGGTTTGTTAGTATTTGACGAGTTGTTATGTTAGCGTTGAGGCGAAGTGAAGGACTTCAGGGTCACATGAATCATATATATCTTTTCGGAGGGTTTCCTTCCATGTGTAAAATGATAGATGTTATTTATAAAAAACGCAGACTTGATATAGTATTCTCTCTCTCTCTCTCTCTCTCTCTCTCTCTCTCTCGCACATTGTAAGGTGTTTTTATGTTTATGTAAAGCAAGACGATATTCATAAAAATCACTGACCTTGATATATATTCTCTCTCTCTCTCTCTCTCTCTCTCTCTCTGTCTGCACTGGGCCATTGTTTTCTTTTCCTGTGGCGCCGTTTGTGTGTGTGTGTGTGTGTGTGTGTGTGTGTGTGATTAGAGCGCTTCTCCGGGTCTTATTTGGCCGGCAGCAGTCGAGTGTTTAGGAGGAAGAGGAGGAGGAGGAAAAGGAGAAGAATGTGGAGGAGGAGGAGGAGGGGCAGCTGTCTGGTGCTGTCGAGAGATGGAAGGTTGCTGTACGAGAGAGAGAGAGAGAGAGAGAGAGAGAGAGAGAGAGAGAGAGAGAGAGAGAGAGAGAGAGAGAGAGAGAGAGAGAGAGAGAGAGAGAGAGAGAGAGAGCATTGGGACAGTCCTATGTTTTGCACCGGACTGCTAATAATGGTTCAAGGTAACACAATATTCTCGACTCTCTGGCATCACCATCATCATCATCATCATCAAGGCGTGTATAGTACTCGTGTAGGTCCCTCGCTCATGAGGATGACGGTAAAGGAGAAGGCTGAGGGAGTTGGAGAAAGGGGGGCGAGGGGAGGGGTGTCAGGAGGGTGAGGAACGGGGAGGCGAGAGAGGGCATGTCTGTGTGAGAGATAGGGATGGGCAAGTACCGTTAATTTGAGTACCGGGAGTACCGGTACCGAAAACTCATTTACCGTTAATACCGGTACCGGTACCGGTACCCCAAGGAGTATTTTTTTATCTTAATGACTTCTGATAAAATTCCCAAATAAATTTCCTGTTAAGAAAACTCTCTCTCTCTCTCTGAATGAAGTGAATATCTATTTTTCGATAAAAAATAGCATGTATAGTTATGATGTACTGATCATAGTCAATAACAATATTTATTAGCAACTCAAAAAGAATTAAATTTCAGCGGCAATGCTCAGTGCCGAGTGATCATGAGGCTTCGCGGCCCCAGGTACCGGTACCGGGTGCCGGCTGAATAGATTCTTCGGCACCAGGTACCGGTACCGGTGCCGGCTGAATCGATTTTTCTCGGCACCTGGTACCGGTACCGGGTGCCTAGAAGAATCGATTCAGCCGGCACCCAGTACCGGTACCTGGTGCCGCGAAGCCTCATGACCACTCGGCACTGAGCATTGCCGCTTGTACCGGTACCGTTTGGATCTTAGTAACGCTCGGGGCTCGCCCGCCTCCATGCGGTATCACCCGGTATGGGCCCTGTGTGGAGACGCTGAATCACTGCCTCGCTGACCGTCTCCCCAAGTTCCCACCATTTTGTCCTGCTTTTCGTTTCCATCACAGCTCCCGTTTCCATTATTTTATTATTTTATTTATTTATTGGATTTATTGGATAATTCTTGATGTCCGATTCTTTTTCTTTTTTAAGATGCTTATAAATGTTATTGTTATTAGACTATGATCGAGTACCCATATCACCGAGATATCCACTCACTGAGTGGTGATCTCTCTCTCTGAATGAAGTGAATATTTATTTTTTCGATAAAAAAATAGCATGTATAGGAGATATGGATGTACTCGATCGTAGTCTAATAACAATAACAATATTTATTAGCAACCTAAAAAAAAAATCAGACATGAAGAATTATCAATAAAGCCAATAAATAAATCCGAGCAATCTGGTACCGGTACCGAGCAATCTGGTACCGGTACCGTACCGTTTAGTTGGTACCGTTAGTACTGGTTTTGGTACCGGTACCTGCCCACTCCTAGTGAGAGATTGGAGGGAGGAGGGGTAGAGATGGGGCACGAGGGTGTCCGGCTGAGAATGACGGGGAAGAGAAAGGATGAGGAGGGAAGAGGTAAAGGAAGGGAGTTAATTATATCCAGCGTGGGTGGTGCGGGACGTACGGTGTAGAGCCAGGCGCCGAATGTAATTATACGTCTGGACTTCCGCTCGCTTGAAGGATAAATAACACAGAGGCCACGTAATTGAATAAGTAAGGTTCATGCGATCTTAATTATCACGATGGAAACTGAAGTACAAGCAAAGTGGAGACGACTGTAACAGTGTGTACCAACTTTCTTTCGCTTGTTTAAGGACACGGGAAGTGGTGGCTGAGTGGTCAGCGCTCGAGCGCGACCTCCAGGAGGACGCAGGTTCGCGTCCCGCCTGCCGCTCAGGGTTGATTTTTTTTATTTAAAAAAAATGTGATTTTTTTTATTTAAATCAGAATTTTTTTTATTTAAATCTGATTTTTTATATTTTATTAATCAGCATAAAAATATTTGGAAACTATATAAATTCTATACATTAGTTTAAAACTCATTTTGGAGTGTTCTTCCAGCATGTTGCATCATCTCTCACTTGGTTACAATGTGTTTGAACCTGTCAAGCTGCCCAGTAGCCACTGACCAGGATTGCATCATCTCTCTCAGGCTCTGTCCTGTTCCTCTTACATCATGTTAGGACGTAGCCGGACTTGTGCCACTGTGTAGTAGTTTGACTGTTTAGGTGTTACAGGCCAGCCACTCATTCCTGAGCTAACAGCAAGAGCGTAGAGGTGTCACTGACCACAAGGATTAATGTATCTGGTAGGAAGAGTGATCCAGTGTGAGAACATTTTAACAGAATTCCTTCAAAGTCTGGGAAAGCATGGAGAGCTATATGCAAACAGTGTAAACCGTGAGTTACAATAAATAGTAGCAAGACTGAAAATAACCAAATTTATTGTCATAAGAATTAAAAATCTTATTTTTTTTAAGATTTTGAATTTTGATTTCAAAGACTTTTTATGAACTACTTTCAAAGAAGTGTATCATTATTTTTCAAAGACTGCTTTTACAGTATAAATTCAATGTGCTTTTGTTTTAAATACAGGCCATAATATATATTTTTTAATTCATTACTTCAGGGGAGGCGGTGGCTGAGTCGACAGAGTAACAGCACCGCGTTCAGGAGGACGCGAGTTCAATCCCCGACCGGTGCCACCAAGCTGGGATTTTTCAGCCACCGCCGAGTGGCTTAAAACTACCCACATGCTGTCCAGAAGACCACCTATCAACCCGGACTCTAGATTCTAGGACGTGACTTTGCCCCGCTGCTGTGTGGTGCCAACTCGCTCTTTCCTCTGTTTTCCTCTGCTTTCGCGGTGTGAGGCGTTCTGTGCTTCTGTGAACTGCTGCTGTACTGGAGGACTACAAAACCAGGAGGATTACCCTGCCTTCTACTACATACCGCTAAGTGTTCTGATTTAGTATTTACTTAGTTAGATAGTGATCCACAGTTACTCCTAGGACAAGTGTATTAAGCTTCCCACATCTACACTAAATTCAACATTCCTTCACGCCAACCCAGTGCTACACGGTTTTATATTGCTTTTGTGTTTTTTATATTGCTTTTGTGTTTTCTTCTCCTTCTGTTATTAGGATACTTTACTGTGCTGTGATAATAGGACTACGTGAATCAGGCGCGCCAAGCTACGTTAATTTCTAAGTCCACACAAAACACTAGATAATCCACTTTCCGCGCAAACCTAGTGAACACAGTTATTATCTTCTTTACATAAGTGATTTCTCAGTATATTAATATAGGCCTAGGTTTTGTCTTGGTGGTAGAAATAACTGCGCCTTTTTACCCGAGACACACCCTTTTCCCCGGGGAATTGACCTGACTGCGACCTCACAGCAGCTGTTGGTTTGTTTTCCTAGATACACATTTTTGACCTGACGACCTCACCGCAGCTGCGTACTTTGTTATCGTCTTAACGCGCCTAATTGTTTCCGTCTTGCCTCGCCCATATCTTCACCATGACGTCCCTCAAGCGTTGTTCTGGGTGTGGCCTTCGCATGGCCAAGCAGTACTTTCTTTCCAAGGACGTTTGTAGGTTCTGCGTTAAGATTCAGAAGGATGATCAGAGGATCATAGAGTTAGAGAATAGGGTTACGACTCTCGCCGCCCAGGTACACTTACTGGTTAGTCCAGCAGCAACAAGCCCCGCCTCCTCCTCCTCCCCTTCCTCTTCCTCTTCTTCCTCGTCCTCCTCCCCTCTAGTATTGTCTTCACCCACACAGCAGCCCCTCCCATCCTCCTCCTCCTCCTCCTCGACCATCTCCGATCTCCCCGCTTCCCACCCCTCCTTCTCCTCTTCTTCCTCCTCTTCCTCCTCCTCCTCCTCCTCCTCCTCGACTTCCTCTTCCGTCCCCCCTCTCCCCTCTTCCCGCCCACCCTCCTCCTCCTCCTCCTCTCCCTCTTTCTCCTCCTTGTCTTCCGCCTCCTCGCTCGTCCCTCCCTCCCACACCTGTCCCTTACCTTCCCTTTCCCCCTCTTCCTCCTCCCTCTCCTCTCGTCCGTCCCTCCTCCCCCCACCTCACTCTCCTTTCACCTACTCCTCCTTCCTCCTCCTCCTCCTCCTCCTCCTCCTCTCCTCCTCCTCCTCGCCTTCCTCTTCCGTCCCCCCTCTCCACTCTTCCCGCCCACTCTCCTCCTCCTCCTCCTCCTCTCCCTCATTATCCTCCTTGTCCTCCGCCTCCTCGCTCGTCCCTCCCTCCAACACCTGTCCCTTACCTTCCCTTTCCCCCTCTTCCTCCTCCCTCTCCTCGTCCGTTCCTCCCTCCACCACCTCACCCTCCCTTTCTCCTTCTTCCTCTTCCTCCTCCTCCTCCTCCTTTCCACCTTCCACCTCTTCCACAATTTCTCCTCGTTCTTCACAGCAGGTCCCTCCCCTCCCTTCCCGCTCTCCCCTCCCCCCTTCACTCACTCCTCCTGGCCCCCCTTCCGACCGTCGAGTTCTTGTTGTTGGTGATAGTCAGGTTCGTTATGTTGACAGGTATTTTTGCTCCAAGGAAAAGAACAGGACGAGGGTGTGTGTCCCAGGGGCAGGGGTGGGCCATATATCAGACAGGATTGAGGCGTGTATGGCAAGCGAGGGATCGAACCCCATTGTCTTTCTCAGCTGTGGCGGAAACGACGTTTCTCGTGTGCCAAGCGAGGACCTTCTCAGGCGTTTTAGAGAATTGTTAGGCAGGATACGTGACGCTGGTGGGTCGCCAGTAGTGTGTGGCGTCCTGCCAAGGAGGGGCGTTGGCGATGGATGGCTGTCCAGGGCGATAGCAGTGAACAGCAGACTTGCTGAGCACTGCGAGCGCAATGGGTGGCTGTTCGTCGACAATTGGGACCTCTTCTTTGGCAACGACGCCCTCTACGCCCGTGACGGATACACTTGACGTTCAAGGGTGTTGAGGCCTCTCAGACTCCCCTTGAGCGAGCACTTGGTACCCTGAGGGATTTTTAGTATAGGCGAGGGGGAGGAGTAATGGGAGCAATGGAGGAGTAATGGGAGGGACATCTAGCTCATAATATAACCAGGCAGCTTAGAAGTAATTCTAGGGGAGTAACAGAGGACGGGAATCTTCTATACTAACAGCATGAGCCTCAGAAACAAGATAGACTTACTAAGGGGTGAAGCTTGTTCAGAAAATTTTGACATAATAGCGATCACTGAGACATGGATAGACACTGCTAATAGAAATTTTAGATCAGAATTTGAAATAACGGGTTATCAGATGTTTCACAAAGACAGAAGGGGCAGAAAGGGAGGTGGAGTTGCGCTATATGTTAAAGACTCACTTAAATGTTTAGTTAACAACTCAGTCAAAACTAACATGGATTCAGAATCATTTTGGGTTGACGTTTACAAAGGAAAGAAAACTAACTCTAGGAGTTATATACAGGCCACCCAACCTTAACAGGCAGGACACGAGTATATTACTACAGGAGATTGGCAGGCGAGTATGAGTAGAAATGTCTGGTTATTGGGGGACTTTAATTATAGGAATATAGACTGGGAAGATCTAGTGGGTGACCTGGAAGCCGAGGACATTCTTGAAGTTATACAAGATAATTTCCTTAAGCAAGTAGTTACTGAGCCTACCAGAGGAGATAACATATTAGACTTAGTCCTAAGCAAGAATGTGAACTTGCTACGTGAGTGGGATGGTGTCGGAGAGTTAGGAAATAGTGATCACAGAACGGTTCGTTTTAGCTTATACTGGGCGGTAACCATGAATCAAATCCAGTGTTAGTGCCAGATTTTAGAAGAGCAAACTACGAGGGGCTTGAAGACATCTTGAAGGGGTAAACTGGGATAATTTAGGGATTCATGAGGGCCAGAACTGCGGATTGGAGAGCCAGGAGAACCAGGTAGAAATGTCTTACAATAATTTAGTTAGAGTAATAGTAGAGGGCAAGAACAGCATATACCACAGCGAACACTTAGAAAAGAAAACAATGATCCTAAGTGGATGACTCGTGGACTAAAACACGAGATTGGGTTAAAGAAGGAATTTATCAGAAAATAAAGAATGGGGAAACACATCTCAGGGGCCGGTACGTCGAACTGTCTAGATTAGTTAAGAAAACACCAGGATAGCAAAAAGAACTATGAGATCAAAGTAGCAAATGAGGCGAAAAGTAATCCTAAGGGCTTCTTTCAGATGTATAGAACAAAACACGGGAGAAAGTTGGACCGCTGAAAACAAACACAGGGAGCTAGTAGAAAATTACGAAAATATGAGCACATTGTTGAACGACTACTTCCTTTCAGTATTCACACAGGAGGATCAAACGACTATACCGGAAAGAGTTCAGGTGTACGAGGGCGGGGATGGCGATAAATTGAGGGATATAATCATTACCAGGCAAGTAGTTCAGGATGAGATAGATAAGCTTAAGAAGAACAAGTCGCCAGGTCATGACGGGATATTTCCGAGGGTATTAAAGGAGTTAGGTGATATAATCAGTGACCCACTAACCGACATCTTTAAGATGTCGGTAAATACTGGCTATGTGCCGAGCCTATGGAAAGTAGCTAATGTGACGCCGATTTTAAAAGGGGGACAGGTCAGTTGCTTCAAACTATCGCCCAATTAGCTTAACATCGGTTATAGGGAAGATGCTGGAGTCCATAATAGCCAGGAACATTCGGGAGCATTTAGAGAAACATAGCTTAATTCACGACTCGCAGCATGGGTTCACAAAAGGTAGGTCATGCCTCACCAATTTCTTGTCCTTCTACAATAAAGTATTTGAGGCGGTTGACAGAGATGAAAATTATGATGTAATCTATCTTGATTTTAGTAAAGCGTTTGACAAAGTTCCTCACCAACGACTGTTGCTTAAATTACAGGCTCACGGAGTAGATGGTAAAGTTTTGAACTGGGTCAAGGCGTGGCTTAGCAATAGGAAGCAAAGAGTGCAAATCAATGGTAAAAGATCTGACTGGGGATGTGTTACGAGGGGTCCTACAAGGTTCGGTATTAGGTCCACTTTTGTTTATTATTTATATCAATGACTTAGACACAGGAATTAGTAGTGATGTTAGTAAATTTGCAGATGATACCAAGATCGGTAGAGTAATTGAGTCGGATCAGGACGCTAGTATTCTCCAAGGTGAACTCAACAGATTATATGACTGGGCGGATAAATGGCAGATGGAGTTCAATGTAGGGAAGTGCAGTATTCTGAGTGTAGGTAGGAACAACCCCTCACATAACTATTGCTTAAATGACACTTTCATAAGTAGGTCTGGGTGCGAGAGGGATTTAGGGGTCTTAGTGAGCTCTGATCTCCGTCCAAGGGCACAATGCATTCAAGCTAGAAATCGAGCTAATAGGGTACTGGGATTTATTTCAAGGAGCGTAAGCAACAGAAGCCCCGAAGTCTTCCTCAAACTATATTTAGCATTAGTTAGACCTCATCTTGACTATGCGGTTCAGTTCTGGTCACCCTACTATAGAATTGATATCAAAATGATAGAATCGGTGCAGAGGTGGATGACTAAGATGATTCAGGGTTGAGAAACTTGCCATACGAGGAAAGACTCAAACAGTTAAACTTGCATTCTCTGGAAAGGCGAAGGTGCGTGGAGACATGATCGAGGTTTATAATTGGATGAAAGGATTTAATAATGGAGAAATTCATAAGGTTTTGTTGGTAAGAGAACTGGTAGGACACGAAGTAACGGGTTTAAACGAGATAAATTCAGATTCAACAGGGACATAGGCAAAAATTGGTTTACTAACAGGGTGGTGGATGAGTGGAATAGGCTTAGCAGTCATGTGGTGAGTGCCAATACAATTGTCACATTCAATAATAGACTAGATAAATTCATGGACAGCGATATTAGGTGGGGTTAGATACACGGGAGCTTAGGGTCAAAGGAGCTGCCTCGTACAGGCCTACCGGCCTCTTGCAGACTCCTGCGTTCTTATGTTCTTATGTTCTTATTAAAGATGAGCTCCGGGAGGGCAGCATGAGCCAATGCAAGATGGCGCCACTATAAACACTCGCCTGCGCCAGAACGGGCTGGGCCGACCATCAGGTCCCACTGGAAGAAGCTTTAGGCCGACCATCAGGCCTCACTGGAAGAAGCCTACCGGCGCTATAGGTCATGACGTAAAAAAAAAAATCAAAAAAAGTACAGTTCATTATAAGTAAACCTCTTTGATTTCCTTTTTTAATACCATGTGGAATTTTTTGCTATATTGTATTATATGGGGGAGATGGTGGCTGAATGGATAGCGTGACGGCCCCGCGTTCGGGAGGACGCGAGTTCAATCCCCGACCGGTGCCACCAAGCTGGGATTTTTCAGCTTTGGGCCTCAGATCAGATGAAGGGTGTCCGGTATAGTTTTTCAACAGCACCGGATAAAAAATGATAACGATAATCCTTTAGTCCTTTGGTGCAGATATCCGCGGGCTTGGATTTGAATCACGCCCCGGGCAGTCGGCGTACAGGTCACCCAGCAGTTCATACTTCCTTTCGGGCTGGTGGATAAATGGGTACTTGGGAAAGCCGGGGGAAGGTAAACTGTGGTAACCCTGATGGCATACTGATCCTATGTCTCGGGGTAAGGGGTAATGGGCGACGGAGATGAGCACCGAGGCCACGCGCACAGTGTATGCCCACAGCTTTAACTGATGTTTTTGTTCCTCTTTCTAATCCAACTCTCCTCTTTCACAGGCAAAAACTAAGTTCCTTGTATTTTTCAGTATCTCCACTATCCTCAAATATCTAAACTCTAGAGTCTATTATATCTGTATATTTTCTTCACAAAATTACTTCCTTATTTTCGCTAATGTTTTGTACGCCTTCAGAAAATTGTCCAAAATTTCCTCTGTTCCTGTCCTGACCTTTGTGTGTGTGTGTGTGTGTGTGTGTGTGGGTGTGTGTGTGGTGGGGTGGGTGGTAGTGGCCGCCTTGGCCCATTGCTAACTTGTGTTTAGCAACGTGATTACCGCCCACACCTTGCCGAGTAGATGTTTGTCACGTCACCACTCTCTACCTGTCCTGTAAATACCAATCAGGAAGACCTACCGAGGGATGCGTCAAGTTATTTCTCATGTGTTGGTTCTTGTTAAGCAGTTCCCAGACGTGTCATAATTTCTGCCTCCACCTTCTTTGTAACGTGACGCACCTCCCTCTCTCTCTCCACCTGTCCAGTGCATACTGATCAGAAGACCTACCGATGAAAGCGTCAAGTTCTTTCTCATGTGTTGGTACTTGTTAAGCAGTTCCCAGACGTGTCATGATTACTGCCTCCTTCGTTGTCTCGTGGTGTACATCCCTCTCTCTCTCCACCAGTCCTGTGCTTACTAATCAGAACACCTCCCGTGGGATGCGTCAAGGTCTTTCTCTCTCACGTGTTGGTATTTGCTTTGCCGTTCCCAGACTTGTTATGATCACGACCTCCACCTGGCAAGTAGTAGTATGTCACGTGACCTCTTTACCTGTCCTGTACATACTAATCAGAAGACCTACCGAGGGATGTTTTAATGTCTTTCTCTCTCATGTATTGGTATTTATTTTGCCGTTCCCAGACTTGTTTTTATCACGACCTCCACCTGGCAAGTAGTAGCATGTCACGTGACCTCTTTACCTGTCCTGTTCATATTAATTAAAAGACCTACTAAGCAATGCGTCAGGTTCTTTCTCTTCCGTGTGTTGGCATTTGTTTAGGCGTCCCCACACGTGTTGTTAGTGCGTCCTTTCCCAGCCCCGCAGCGTTAGTGGCGCCGCTTTGCTCTGTGGTGGCAATTTTGACGTTTACTTTTACGAGGTGCTTTTTTGCCCGCCTGAAGTGTTCCCGCGAGGCTCCTGTTCGTGTCTGCAGCGCTTGTTCCTCGCCCCAGACAGGAGACGTTGTAGCACCCGTTTGGGAGACGGGAACTTGCCTGTTTTGGTGTTGAAGCAGAGGCAACACACGCCCTGGGTTTAGTTGATAGTTAGTTTTAGGCTGTTTTTTGTTTCTTTAAGTCTGGTTTCTTTTCTTCTTCTTCTTTATCTTTATCTTCTTTTTTTTCTTTTTTCTCGTTTTTACTTTTTTTTCTTCTTTATCTTTATCTCTTTTTCTTTTTTTCTCCTTTTTCTTTTTTCTTTTTTCTTCTTTTTCTTCTTCTTCTTCATCTTCTTCTTCATTTTTTCTTCTTCTTCTTCTTCTTCTTCTTCTTCTTCTTCTTCTTCTTCTTCTCTTCTTCTTCCTCTTCCTCTTCTTCTTCTGCTTCTGCTGCTTCTTCTTCTTCTTCTTCTTCTTCTTCTTCTTCTTCTTCTTCTTCTTCTTCTATTTCTTCTTCTTCTTCTTCTTCTTCTTCTTCTTCTTCTTCTTCTTCTCCTCTTCTTCTTTTTCTTCCTCTTCTTCTTCTTCTTCTTCTTCTTCTTCTTCTTCTTCTTCTTCTTCTATTTCTTCTTCTTCTTCTTCTTCTTCTTCTTCTTCTTCTTCTTCTTCTTCTTCTTCTTCTTCTTCTTCTTATTCTTATTCATCTTCTTCTTCTTCTTCTGGCGTGTTTGGTGGTGGTTGTCGACCCTCATGTTGTAGAGCAGCTCGACTAACGTATACCACTACCGGTGTCATGTGTTTTTGAAGCTAGATTGTTAAAGGAAAAAAGACATTATTGGTATGTGAATGGTGTTATGTATATTGTATGCGTTATGTATGTATGTATATGTATATGCGACGGAAATGAGTACGGAGGCCACGCGCAGCTATACGTATGTCATCACTTTTGTCTTACGTGTATATGTATGTATGTTATATGTATGTACGTATGTATGTGTGCATGTATGTAGTGCATCAGGGCTAACTTATATCAACACTGGGGTCATGTATTGCTTGAGTTGAAGTCTGTTATGTTAAATGAGCGATATATAAGTTTGTATGTATGTATGTATGTTCCGACTTTTTTATTTTCCCTTGAGCTGTTTCATTTACTGTAAAAAAAAAGTGTGTATTTGCTAGTCCATTCACCTGATATCAGATTTATAAAACAATGACGCGATGCTGTTACATAAGAAAAACTATACTGCATGTCCTTCTTTCTGTCTGTCCGTATGTGTCTTTTTGTGCATTCCCCCGACGCCCGATGTATAGCACTCGGCCGCCCCAGACGTTGTTTTCACCGCTGGCATTCACCATATTGGCGGAACACGACGCTTCCACCCCCGCCGCGACAGTTCTTTCCCAGACGCATGGGTTTTCGATGCTGTATATATTGTTTTCGCCGCTGGCAGAGTCTTGGGGCCGACCGATGCAGTGCCGTGGTTTAGTGTTCTCGGTATTGTGTACGAGCGGGAGGCTGAAGGGAACACAAGTCGCCGCGAGAGACATAGCTTACGAGGCGGACTTAATTAGAGCCGTGTGTTGCGATTGCAGAACCCGAACGGCTGTCGATTTGGGTAAAGACTGAATTCAGAGCGAGGCATGAGAGGAGAGGAGAGATGTTGAGTCATGAATGCTCGGGAACATTAGCCAAATATCTTAAGTATCGTGTTGAATGTTGAGGATCAGTATTCAGGGACACGGGAAAAACCAAAGCATTGATTAGTATAGAAGAAGCAATGAACAGAGTTAATGATAAAAAAGGAAAGAGAATAATATCCGAAGTTTCGTCTTGTCGAATGTTCGGGGAGAAATAAGATAAAGAGGAAGAAGTAAGATAAAGATTCGAGGGATGGAAAGAACACAATAAAAAGGACAGAAGAGAAGGAAAACAGAAACGAAAATGAAGACTCGGGGATCAGAAAGAACAGAAAGAAACAAGAGAGTATGGAAGGAAAAGGGAAAGGAAGATGGAGGATTAAAGAGATGAAAAGAACATAAAAAAACGAGACAATATGGAAAGGAAACTCAGGGACATCAGTCTAGTATCCTAAATTCCATGCTGAACGCAACGATTGTGAACCTAATTCCTTACCTTGGCACAAGCTACAGAGGTAAACTAGGTAACTTCAGCACTTCAAGCCCGGGCAGATTGAGTGACGCCAAATATCGGAAGAGGGGGGAAAGAGAAAGAAAACTTATATCATTACATAGAAGAAATGCAGAGAGTAGAGTAGAGAGTCACTTTGCTGGGGTTTGAGGTGGTGGTGGTGGTGGGAGGAGTTGTGGGAGGGAGGGGAGGGGGGTACCTGGTTCATCGCCCTATAGCTTATCCTCAGCCTCCTCTATCCTCAGGCAACTCATCTTAGTATTTTGCAGCCTATTCCTCGCCCCTAACCCTTTTATTGAGCCCCTCCTCCTCCTCCTCCTCCGACGTACTAACACAGGACAGTAGACAAATGGTCGAAATCCTAAACAGGAACTTCGCGTCTGTGTTCACGGTCGAGAATACCCAGTCCGTACCCGAGAGCCCTTCCCCACCGATGGGAATCACTCCCCTAGAAATTGGCACAATCGACGAACGGGATGTGAAAAAGTACCTAGACAAACTCGAGACAAACAAGTCCACCGGACCCGACGACTTGTCACCCAGGCTGCTCATGGAACTCAAGCAGCAAATCCTCAAACCACTCACCGCCATCTACAATCTGTCACTACAACAAAACAAAGTCCCGAAAGACTGGAAACAAGCGAACGTAACTCCGATCTTCAAAAAGGGAGACAAAACTGTGGCCCTAAACTACAGACCAATCAGCTTGACCTCAGTGGCGGGAAAAATCCTCGAGAAGATCATCAGAGACAAACTCGTTAGGTTCCTTGAAGACAACAACATCATTTCCGATGCTCAACACGGTTTCAGGAACAAGCGCTCATGCTTAACCAATTTATTGGACTTCTTCCAAGGTATTTATGAAAGCTGGGATAATCATATCCCCAGTGATGTTATATATCTAGACTTTCAGAAAGCCTTTGACAGAGTGCCACATGAAAGACTCCTCAAGAAACTTAAGTCGGCGGGATTAGGTGACAATCTGACAGGGTGGATCAAAGACTGGCTCACTGAAAGAAAACAACGAGTTGTACTCAACGGACAGGCCTCCGAGTGGCTCCCTGTCACAAGTGGAGTGCCACAGGGGTCAGTGCTGGGACTCATACTTTTCATCATATCTATCAACGACCTAGAACTAGGATTAAAATCCAATCTTTCAAAATTTGCCGACGACACAAAGGTGGGTGGGAAGGCCCTCACAACGGCAGACTGCGAAATTATCCAGAGAGACCTGGACCAGATCACTCGGTGGTCAGAAAATTGCAGATGTCCTCCAACACTACCTAATTTAAAGTTATGCATATCGGATCCAGAAACAGCAACCACACATACCACATGGGTGGCGAGCCACTACATGTTGTGCAAGAGGAAAGACACCTCGGGGTGACCATCAGCAGTGACTTGAAACAAACAAAACACTGCAAGTCCGCCTGTAAGAAAGCCAATACAATGCTTGGGTTCATATCGAGGAACTTCGAGTACTACAAGACGCCGGGAGTTATGTTATTCTTGTATAATTCGCTGGTAAGGCCCCACCTGGAATACGCCGTGCAATTCTGGTCTCTTAATTACAGGAAAGACATTGAATTACTTGAGAGAGTACAGCGCCGCGCCACGAAGATGATACCATCACTGAGGACGAAACCCTATGAAGAACGACTCGAGCGACTCAACCTCTTCACGTTGGAAAAGAGACGACTGCGGGGAGACATGATACAAGTCTTTAAGTACCTGAACAAGCTCAGCAACGTTGACCACTCCAAACTCTTCACGCTACAAACTAACCTGAGAACAAGAAACAACGGAAAACCAATTCAAGCAAAGCGATGCAATACCGACATCGGCAGGAGTTATTTCTCGAATAGAGTTGTTCGCCACTGGAACAGCCTCCCTGCAGAAGTGGTTAGCGCAGAGACTATCAACTCCTTCAAGAAACGCATTGATCGCCACTTTGCTGCAACGGGAGTGAACTGAACGTTCCCAAGAGTAGGTACACAAGTGCTTTAATCCTTCCCTGCAAGCCACTCCTATGGCAAACGGATTGATTAAATCACTGAACGCAGGCAGCCTAGTAATGAGCCAAAAGGCTTTCTGCTGCCTGCTAGTCCATGTTTCCATGTTTCCTCCTCTTCCTTCAAGCCACTTCTATTTTTCCTTTCCTCCAAGTTTTTCTTTATTATTTCATTTCATCTCCTTCGTTTCCTCTATCAATAATCCTCTGATGTTCTTCTCTCTCTCTCTCTCACACACATACACACACACAAAAAAAAGATAGATAGATATATGGATAGGTGATTGACCTCAAAACAAAATATAGCACTAAAACAAAAACAAAAAAAATGATATATAGTTGATTTAAAAACACAAAACAAGACACACACGCACACCTACGTCCCCCTCCCGCTCCCCCCCCACACACACACACGTCATTGCTAAGGAGGCACGCAACTCTCCCGTATCCCGCCTCACACTGCTCCTCTGGGCTAATACACTGCTTCACCCTACGTGGCTCACCCCATCACGAGAGGCCCGCAGACAGCACGCCAGCCTGCCAGCCCCGACTCGCCCCATCTGACCCCATCACCCCAGTTTTGTATAAGTCCCTCATCTACTGTTCCTTCCTGTCTTTATATGAGTTCTTGTTCTTCCTAGTAGTTCCTGTTCTTCCCAGTTTTTGCTTTAGTTAATGTTCTTAGTAGTCTCTTTCCCTCCCTGTCAGCCAGCAACCGGCCAGCGCCGATCATTTACCTCGCCCCGACTTGACTCGCCTCATCCCACTCCATATACTTACCTGCCCTTACCTCCCCGACCCCTTGCGCCCTTGTCCCGTTAGTCTAGCTAGAGGAAGAATTATGGTGACCTCCTGCCGCTCTGTCCCTGTGCGTCTGGCTGTATGTCTGTGTCAGGGTGTCAGTTAGCCATTCAGTCGGTTACTTATAGAGTGTGTGTGTGTGTGTGTGTGTGTGTGTGTGTGTGTGTGTGTGTGTGTGTGTGTGTGTAATAATACTAATAAAAATAATAATAATCGGTTTATTTCGGAGATGGCAGCCGTTAGGCTGAAAATGTACATATTAAGATTACAAAGTGTTACTATATAAAAAATTACAATATGAAAGGGGTGTGGGGGTAGGTAATTTAAAATAACGGAGGGAACGTTGTGGTGATGCTTGAGGGGTGAGGAGGTGGAGGAGTGTGGTGTGGTAGAGCGATGAGGCGGGAAGGTAATCCTCTTCTGGAAGGCGAGTAGGTGTTAATCCGAGGTCATCCCCAGGTCAAAATGCTGGGTCAGGTAGCAGCAGGTGGCCGGAGAGCAGGTAGAGGCGGTAACGATGGTCACTCAGAAAGGGGCTTAGCGGTGGAGTGCTAATCCAGTACAGGTGGCGAGACAGATATATGTGTGTGTCTCGATTGCCCTGCGTGATTTTTGATTTTTTTTTAACGTTTTTCCTGTGGCTGGGGTAGGCTTACTTGGTAGGGCCTGGTGGTTCAGGCCCAGCCCGTTATGGCGCAGGAAAGTGTTTATAGTGGCGCCATCTTGCTTGCCTCATTCTACTCCCCGGAGCTCATCTTTGATCCTCTCATTGAGAGAGAATCTAGAGTTCGGGTTGGCAGGTGGACAGCATGCGGGCAGCCCTCGGCCACGCGTCGGTGACTGAGAGTTCCCAGCTGTGGCGGCGGGCGGGACGCGAACCCACGTCCTCCTGGACGCCGTACCCGCACGCTAACCACTCAGCCACCGCCTCTCCATAAATTATTCAAATTATATTATAGATTATTATTATAGATTATTTAGATTATTTTCCTTACTCTTTATTAATTGTTTTCTCCTCTTTTGCAGGTAAAGCATAAGATATTGATGCAGTGGTAGGTTTGTTAGAGGTTGTCTCTCTCTCTCTCTCTCTCTCTCTCTCTCTCTCTCTCTCTCTCTCTCTCTCTCTCTCTCTCTCTCTCTCTCTCTCTGTATAGTACTGGAAATGGTGTAGCAACTGACAACTATCAATATTTTTTTCTTTTTTTAAATTAATCATCAGTAGTGGTTATATTTTCCCTCAAACACACACACACACACACACACACACACACACACACACACACACACACACACACACACACACACACACACACACACACACACACACACATGGGCCTGGTTCTGGGTACAAGACAGTGACCCGTATCAGGGAGTGGCGTTACAGGGTGTCTAGAGTTCCGTGTCATTAATCAATAACTTGTGTATTGTAGGAGCTGACGAGGCTGTGCGGCTGCCTCCTCCTAGCTCAGACAGTAACAAGATATATATATATATATATATATATATATATATATATATATATATATATATATATATATATATATATATATATATATATATATATATATATATATATAATTTTTTTATGTGCTGCCTATAGGACCTATAGGCTTTCTTAACGTGTGTATTGTAGGAGCTGACGAGGCTGTGCGGCTGCCTCCTCCTAGCTCAGACAATAACAATAACAATAACAATATATATATATATATATATATATATATATATATATATATATATATATATATATATATATATATTATTTTTTTATGTGCTGCCTATAGGACCTATAGGCTTTCTTGAGGGGTCTCTTGGGTGACCCCAGCCCGTTAGTGGCGCAGGCAAACTTTATTTTTACAGTGGCTGCCGTGATGTATGACTTGCTTGGCCCATGCTGCCCCCGGTGCTCCTCTTGAACAAGTCGCTGTAGTTATGGTTGACTGAAGATCTGGGCAGCGTGTGGGTAGTCTTCCGCCACTCGGCGATCAATTGAAAAATGAGCGTGTTTCGGTGCGACTCCAACCCAAGTCCACGGCCTTATCAGGCCCGCACGCTGACCACTCCGCCACCGCCTCCCCGGGCATACGGGCCTACTAGACTTGCAGGCGTGAATATATTGTGGACGCCCCTCCCTTTCTAATTCGTTTCTGTATTGCAGCTGTGTTGCGTGTGCAGTTGTTTGGAGAGAGAGAGAGAGAGAGAGAGAGAGAGAGAGAGAGAGAGAGAGAGAGAGAGAGAGAGAGAGAGAGAGAGAGAGAGAGAAACCGTGACCACTACACAAATCGAACAGTTCCAAAGACCAGTGTAGAGAGCAGCCGTCGGGGTGTCATTAGCAAGGCCTGGGCACACCTCGGCCTCCCAACCCAGCGGAGTGTTGTCCAGCCTTAACGGCGGTGCCAGACTGCGCTCTCCGGTATGGGATTGCTCGCCCGCGCCTTCCATTTGTGTCACTTACTCCTCTCTCCCTCCAATGCTACTACATGCATTTATTTCCCTTTCTCTGTTATTTACCTTATATTTTTTCTTAGTTTTTTAGTTTGTGTTTTACTTTAACATTTTATTGTTATTTTTATCGTTTTTTGTTTTTTTTTTAGTTTCATTTTTTTTATAGTTTTGGTTTTGTTGTTTTATTGGCTTTAATTAGTTTTAGTTTTGAGATGTCTTACTTTTGCTCTTCTTACCTATTCTTATTTTTTAATGTTTTAGTTTTTACTCTTTATTTTTCTATCTTTTCTACCTTTTTTAACTTTTCTTTATTTTTACACCTTTCTTTAGTATTTTTTTCCTCCATTTAGTTTTCAATTCCTATTCTCTCCTTCCATATTACACTACTTGCATTCTCTCTCTCTCTCTCTCTCTCTCTCTCTCTCTCTCTCTCTCTCTCTCTCTCTCTCCTCCCCCACACACACACACAATGTATATCAGTTTTAGATCCTTACTTGAGACGATTGTGTTACCGTCTTAATCTTAAAATTTACTATGATCATGAACCTTCCACGGAAAGTATGGAACCCTGACCCGCGAATTCGTAGCTATGCCCGCTAAGCACTTCACCACGGAGGATATTGAGGGTTTAGTTTTATTCGGTAGGTCTGTTCGGTTGTTGCTGACGGAGAGAAACTGAGTGGAAAAATATCTCGTAAGAAGCACAGGCGAGTGTATGGAACGCCGGGGAAGGTGTGACATGCACGTGGATGGCAGGGATGGAGTGAATGCAAGAATGGATTGTTCAGATACGAATACGAATACATCAAAGTTCGAAAGTCTGAATATATACGAATACCGAATATGATACTCCATCCCTGGTGAGTCGGCGCCGAGATCGAATGGGTGCGGACGGAAGGATGTGAAAATGTTAAATTCTGGGCCGTATTCTCAGACGCTTTCGGCCCTCACAGTAAATGTATCCAAAGGCCATTAATGAGAAGCCTTGACAAACTATCACTGGGCTCATACAGCTATCCAGGGGTATACTAACACAACCTCTACGACAGCTTTATCAGTCATTTATTTTTATTTTTTTATTTTTTTCACGTTTCTGCCTATGGCGCCGGTAGGCTTTCTTGGTAGGGCCTGATGATCGGCCCCAGACTATTGTGGCGCAGGCACGTGTTTATAGAGGCGCCATCTTGCTTGGTTCCTGCTGCCCCCCGGAACTCATCTTTGATCCTCTTTTTAGAGAATCTAGAGTCCGGGTTGATAGGTGGTCTCCAGGACAGCGTGTGGGTTGGGCCACTCGGCGGTGACTGAAAATTCCCAGCTTGTGGCGGCGGGCGGGACGCGAACCCGGGTCCTCCTGGACGCCGCGCTGGCACGTTAACCACTCAGCCACCGTCCGGAACTGTTTGAGAATACGGGCCTTAGAGGGAAGATATCTCATGTAAGAAGAAAGGTAAAAGAAACTAAGGTAAATGGACTCTGAAAATAAGTAAAAATGCTGAAAGAAAAAAGTATAAAAAAGCGGACGTGGCCGAAAAAGCGAGACAATGGAGAGAGAGAGAGAGAGAGAGAGAGAGAGAGAGAGAGAGAGAGAGAGAGAGAGAGAGAGAGAGAGAGGAGCAAGACGCGGGAGAAATTAATATACGATTGAAAGTCAGGCGGGAAAAAATTATTTCCACTAAAATATTTCCCCTGAATATTAAAACGAAACCTTTCACGTCAGGTTTCAAAAAGAGCAGAAAACAGACAAATTATAATAGTTTCAATTATCATGCAAATAAGAGAGGGAAAGAGGTCTAAATGTTTGGGCGGCGCTTCACTGCGGGACGGGGAGTAGATGACCGAGTGGATCTGTTTGGAACCGAAATGAACCGAGTGGAACAGAATTGAACCAAGTGGAATAGAGAGGAACCGAGTGGAACAGAAATGAACCGAGTGGAACAGAAATGAACCGAGTGGAACATAAATGAACCGAGTGGAACCTTCCTTGCATTGAGCCCCAGAATCCAGAACTGACCCTTAAAGACTCAGTTGACCTTACTTTACCCTGCGTTACGTGACTATCTTAGGTTACTTTATATTGCCTTACCGTACCTTACCTTATCTTATATTATCTTATATTATCTTACTTTATGTTACGTTACTTTACCTTACGTTCCTTACCTTACTTTACGATACTCTGCCTTCCATTACCTTAAATATTTCGTTACCTTACCTTACCTTACCTTACCTTACGTTATATTACCTTACATTAACTTGTGTTCCCTTACGTTACTTTACCTATACCTTACCTTTTCTTACCATACTTGAATTTATCTTACCTTACCTTGCCTTGCCTTGCCTTGCCTTGCCTTGCCTTGCCCTGCCTTGCCTTACCTTGCCTTACCGGAGTGCCAGTCATCAAGGAACGTCGGAGAAGTTATCCCAGTCCAATTCAATCTAACCATACCGAAGTCATCCCAACCCAAGTTCCCTAACGTCACCTTACCACGCCCATTTTTTTCACAACAAAGGAAGCGAAGAAACTGTAGAAAAAAAAGTCCGCTAACCACTGCTGCTATTGTGACATGACGGACAAACTTGGGGTCTTACAGTCCTGCCTCAAGCCATCTGCCTTTCCTCGCCTCGCCTCCCGCCCGTTCTCTCAACACGTCTACTTCATTCCTCTCGGCGCCTTCTGCAGTACCGCCACACTCCTCTTGCTACTCGCCTCGCCTCCCGCCCGTTCTCTCAACACGTCTACTTCATTCTTCTCGGCGCCTTCTGCAGTACCGCCACACTCCTCTTGCTGCTCGCCTCGCCTCCCGCCCATTCTCTCGTCACATTTCTCACGCCGCCGCCGCCGCTCCTACAGTACCTCCTCCCGCTGCTTTCTCCCTTACTTCGCCTTGTCTTCCGCCCTATCTCCCGACACTTATGCTGCTACAGTGCCGCCTCACGCCGCCTCCTACTTCGCTTCGCCTCGCCTTCTGCCCTATCTCCCAACACATCTGTTTCACTCCTCTCGGCGCCTGCTACAGTACCCCCGCACGCTGCTTTCTTCTCCCTTGCTTCTCGCCTTGCCTCCCGCCCTTTCTCTCGTCTGATATATCGGCGCCACTGCTGCTCATACAGTAACACCTCTTGCCGCCTCCTCTCCTGCCCTGTTTCCCCTTTGCGTCCTTCCTCTAAACACATTTGCATTGCTCCACCGCTCCCACAGTACCGCCGCACATTACCTCCTCCTTTGTTTCTCGTCTCCAGTCCTTCCCCTCGTCACATCATACCTTACACCTCTTCTGCCTTGTTACCCCCTTCCGCCCTTCCTATCAACACATCAGCATCACGCCGCCACAGCATGGATTCACAAAGGGTAGGTCTTGCCTTACTAACCTGTTGTCCTTCTACACTAAAGTAATCGAGGCGGTTGACCGAGATGAAAACTATGACATATTGTATCTAGATTTCAGTAAAGCGTTCGACAAAGTTCCCCATCACCGGCTATTACTAAAATTACAGGCTCACGGCATAAATGGGAAAGTTTTGAACTGGATCAGGGTGTGGCTCACTGGTAGGAAGCAGAGAGTGCAAATCAATGGTAAAAAATCTGAATGGGGCAGTGTTACGATTGGCGTCCCACAAGGGTCGGTGCTGGGTCCTCTGCTCTTTATTATTTACATCAGTGACTTGGACACAGGAGTTAGTAGTGATGTCAGCAAGTTCGCAGATGATACCAAGATCGGTAGAGTAATCCAGTCAGACAGGGACGCTACCGCTCTCCAGGATGAACTTGACAGACTATATGATAGGGCGGGGAAGTGGCAGATGGAATTCAATGTCGGAAGTGTAGCATTCTGAGTGTAGGTAGGAATAACCCTCACACAAATACTCCTTAAATGGCACTCCTCTAAGTAGCTCTGGGCGTGAAAGAGACTTAGGAGTCCTAGTGAGCACTAACCTCCGTCCTATGGCTCAATGCATTCAGGTTAAAAATCGGGCAAACAGAGTAATTGGTTTCATTTCAAGGAGCCTAAGCAGTAGGAGCGCTGAAGTCATCCTCAAACTTTACTTAGCACTAGTTAGACCTCATCTCGATTATGTAGTTCAGTTCTGGTCCCCCTACTATAGAATGGATATCAAGATGTTAGAATCTGTACAGAGGAGGATGGCAAAGATGATTCAGGGGTGAGAAACTTGCCTTATTAAGACAGGCTGAAGCAGTTAAATCTACACTCGCTAGAAATGCGAAGGTTGCGAGGAGACTTGATCGAAGTCTATAAATGGATGAAGGGATTTAATAAAGGGGATTCCAATAAGATTTTTATAGTAAAAGAGCCGGGTAGGACGCGTAGCAATGGCTTTAAGTTAGACAAATTCAGATACAACAAAGACATAGGCAAGAATTGGCTCACCAATAGAGTTGTGGACGAATGGAACAGGCTTGGACCTCTATGCTTGGGAGCCATGTTGTGGGTGCCAATACCATAGATACATTCAAGAAGAGGTTAGATAAAGCTATGGATGGTGAGGTAAGGTTGGGTTGAGTGTACAGGAGCTGCCTTGTATAGGCCAACCGGTCTCTTGCAGACTCCTTATGCTCTTATTTTTTCCTGCCTTGTTTCCGCCTTCCGCCCTTCCTCTCAACACATCTGCATCACGCCGCTCCCACAGTACCGCCGCACACTACCTCCTCCCTTGTGTCTCGCCTCCAGTCCTTTCCCTGGTTACATCATACCTTACACCTCTTCTCCTGCCTTGTTTCCGCCTTCCGCCCTTCCTATCAACACATCTGCATCACGCCGCCGCTCCCACAGTACCGCCGCACACTATACCTTGTCCCTTGTTTCTCGCATCCAGTCCTTTCCCGCCTCACACATACTTTACACCTCTTCTCCTGCCTTCTTTCCACCTTCCGCCCTTCCTATCAACACATCTGCAGCACTCCGCCGCTCCCACAGTACCGCCGCACACTATACGTTCTCCCTTTTTTCTCGTCTCATTCCCTTCCCTCGCCACAGCCTCACACCTCTTCTCCTGCCTTGTTTCGCCTCGCCTCTCACTCTTCTTTTGACACCTCTTCACGCCCCCGCCATAGCTCCTAGACAGTACCGTCGCACACTACCTTATCCCATGTTTCTCGCCTTCAGTCCCTTCTTTCGAGTCTCGGCCCGTCTGCTTCACGCCGCCTCCCCCGCCGCCCTGCCTGAACCTCCGCGTCACATTTTCTCGTTTGATATTTTTGTCGCCGCGTCAGTCAGGCCTTCAAGCGTCTGTCTGGGTCACGCTGTTTGGTGTTGACTTTTACCTTTGTTTATTTTTTTTTTTTTTTATCTGATGTCGCCGACAGTCTAGTTTAGTCGGTGAATTTTGCGAACTGATGGACGTGTGTGTTTGTGTGTGTTGTGGGGGGGGGGGGGGTATTTTTTTTTTTTTTTGTGTATGTGTGTGTGTGTGTCCTTTCCACTTACCACATACCACCTGCTACATCCCCTCCTCCTCCTCCTCCTCCGCGAGAGCTTACAGGAGAAAATATATTCGCTCAGGTTGAAATTTGTGTATTATTTAATGTGTGTCTTGTCTCGCTTGTCTTGGTCCCTTGATCCGCTGATATATGTGTGTGTGTGTGTGTGTGTGTGTGTGTGTGTGTGTGTGTGTGTGTTAAGTCGTTCTGAATTTGCCGGTGCTAAAATGGTCAGTTCGTATTTATATTTTTATCCATAACACACACACACACACTCTCTCTCTCTCTCTCTCTCTCTCTCTCTCTCTCTCTCTCTCTCTCTCTCTCTCTCTCTCTCTCTCTCTCTCTCTCTCTCTCCCACCCCATCGTATCACTGTTGAGCTATCCTTCCTTTAAACTCCATAAGGGTATAGAGTTACTAGCCTAAAGTCATATTTAACGTCGTACCAACTCTACTATTGCTTCTACTTCTTAAATATCTCCAAACTAAAGTGTATTGTTGCTTTCATATAAGTCCTATCAAGTCTACTATTGCTCCTACTACTTCCTAAATAACGTCAAATTCCAGCTATAACAACGTCAAACTAAAGGGTATTGCTGTTCTCATATAAATCTTACCACGTTTATTATTGCCTCTGCTTCCTCAATAACGTCAAAATTAGATATTTTGTCGTTTTCATGCAAGTCCTACGAAGTCTGCTGTTGCTGCCTCTTAATAACGAAGGCTTGTCTAGAGTGTAGAGTATAAAGCCCGTATTTTTAAACCTATTGGCACCTCAGTTCGCCTGTTTGAAAAGCCTCTCGTAGAAGTTGCTGGGCTTTTCATGGACTGTTTAGTGATCCCAGTGATAGTTTTACTCGACTTCTGCACCTTGAACGGGAAAATCACTCATGAAAACCCGGCTAATCTGCTCTGAGTCCTTGGGAAACAGTCGTAATGGGAGCCCAAGCTGTTTATTAATATGCGCGTAAGTAACATAAGATCATACAACCCGGTTAATCTTCTCTGAGTCCTTGAGAAACAGTCGTAATGGGAGACCGATACGTTTAATGATATGCGCGTAAGTAACGTAAGATCATACAAACCGGTTAATCTTCTCTGTGGTCTTGGGAAATAGTCATCATGCTAGACCGATACGTTTAGGAAAATGCGCGTAAGTAACGTAAGATCAAACAACACGGTTAATCTTCTCTCTGGCCTTGGGAAATAGTCGTAAAGGGAGACCAATACGTTTAATGATATGCAACCTCTACTCTGTTTCCTCCTACTATCTCTATCCTAAATTTCAATCCAAAGCTGGATGTTGCGCCTACGTGCGCAACGACATCACTTGCTCTCGTGCCCACGACCTTGACTCTGCTGAATTTTCCACCATCTGGCTAAGACTTCATTGGCATTCTATTACTAAATACATCTGTGCTGTTTATCTCTCACCTAACTCTACTAACTATGTAAAATTCTTTGACTATTTGAACTCTAAAGTGGAGCACACCTTGACTCACTCTCCCTTTGCTGAAATCTCCATCTTGGGAGATTTCAATGTTCACCACCAGCTTAGGCTTTCATCCTCTTTCACTGACCAGCCTGGCGAACAAGCCTACAACTTTGCTCTCCTCAACGACCTAGAGCAGTTGGTTCAGCACCCTACTCGTATTCCCGATCGTCTTGGAGACAGGCAAAACATTTTAGACCTCTTCCTTACCTCTAATCCTTCTGCTTACTTTGTCAAACTGTTCTCTCCGTTGGGCTCCTCCGATCATAACCTTATTTCTGTATCCTGTCCTATCGTTCCAGTACATCCTCTGGACCCACCGAAGAGGCGATGCTTCTGGCATTTTGCTTCAGCTCGGTGGGACGACCTGAGGATGTATTTTTCCGATTTTCAGTGGAATGATTACTGCTTCCAGGAGAGAGTACCCTTTGTGTGTGCTCAGCGCATCACAGAGGTGATTGTCTCAGGAATGGAGGCATACATTCCACGTACTTTCTCAACTCCTCATGCTAAAATGCCTTGGTTTACTTGTGCTTGTTCTCGTGCTATTAAAGATAGACAGGCAGCTCACAAAAGGTTCCAGAGCCTTCGAGCTCCCGCTAATTTTGACCTTTTCATTTCAGCCCGGAACCGTGCCAAATCTATTTTCCGACTTACCAAAACTTCTTTCATTAATAGAAAACGTTAACACCTTGCTTCTTCTAATTCTTCCCGTGACCTCTGGCATCTAGCCAAAAATATCTACTCCAATTTCACTTCTTCCTCTTTTCCTCCTCTCCTTAACCCTGACGGCAGCACTGCCGTCTCATCTGTCTCTAAAGCTGAACTCTTCGCTCAAACTTTCTGTAAGAACTCCACCCTGGACGATTCTGGGTATATTCCTCCTACTCATCCCCCTTCTGACTCCTTTATGCCTGTTATTAAGATTCTTCCAAATGATGCTTTCTATGCCCCCTCTGGCCTCAACTCTCAGAAGGTTTATGGACCTGATGGAGTGACTCCTATTGTCCTTAAAAACTGAGCTTCTGTGCTGACACCCTGCCTGGTGAAACTCTTTCGTCTCTGCCTATCAACATCTATCTTTCCTTCCTGCTGGAAATATGCCTTTGTACAGCCTATGCCTAAGAAGGGTGACCGTTCCAATCCCTCAAACTACCGTCCTATAGCTTTACTTTCCTGTCTATCTAAAGCTTTTGAATCAATCCTTAACCGGAAGACTCAAAAGCACCTTTCCACTTCTAATCTTCTATCTGATCGCCAGTATGGATTCCGCAAGGGGCGTTCTACTGGCGATCTTCTGGCTCCCTTAACTGACTCTCGGTCATCCTCTCTTTTTTTTTTTTTTTTTTTTTTATTTTTTTTTACGTCGTGGCCTATAGCGCCGGTAGGCTTTTTCCCGGTGGGTCCTGATGGTCGGCCCAAGGCTTCTTCCCGGTGGGTCCTGATGGCCGGCCCAGCCCGTTCTGTCGCAGGCGAGTGTTTATAGTGGCGCCATCTTGCATTGGCTCATGCTGCCCTCCCGAAGCTCATCTTTAATCCTAGAATCTAGAGTCCGGCTGTCCGGGTTGATAGGTGGTCTTCTGGACAGCATGTGGGTAGTTTTAAGCCACTCGGCAGCGGCTGAAAAATCCCAGCTTGGTGGCACCGGGCGGGGATTGAACTCGCGTCCTCCTGAACGCGGTGGTGTTACTCTGTCGATTCAGCCACCGCCTTTCGCCGTTTCGGTGAAAATTTTTCTGTTGCGCTAGACATATCGAAAGCCCTCGATAGAGTCTGGCACCATTCTTTGCTTTCTAAACTGCCCTCTTTCGGATTTTATCCCTCTCTCTGTTCCTTTATCTCCAGTTTCCTTTCCGGCCGTTCTATCTCTGCGGTGGTAGACGGTCACTGCTCTTCCCCTAAACCTATCAACGTTGGTGTTCCACAGGGCTCTGTCCTATTACCCACTCTCTTCTTATTATTCATCAATGATCTTTCCATAACAAACTGTCCTGTCCACTCATACGCCGACGACTCCATTCTGCATTATTCAACTTCTTTCAGTAGAAGACCATCACAACAGGAAGTACACGACTCCAGACTGGAGGCTGCAGAACGCTTAACCTCAGACCTTGCTATCGTTTCCGATTTGGGCAGAAGGAACCTTGTGTCCTTCAATGCCTCAAAAACTCAATTTCTCCACCTAGCAACTCGACACAGTCTTCCAAACACCTATCCCCTATTCTTTGACAATACTCAGCTGTCACCTTCTTCAACACTAAACATCCTCGGTCTATCCTTAACTCAAAATCTCAACTGGAAACTTCATATCTCCTCTCTCGCTAAACCAGCTTCCTCGAGGTTGGGCGTTCTGTATCGTCTCCGCCAGTTTTTCTCCCCCGCGCAGTTACTATCCATATACAGGGGCCTTGTCCGCCCTCGTATGAAGTATGCATCTTACGTGTGGGGAGGGCTCCACTCACACAGCTCTTCTGGACAGTGGCGTCTAAGGCTCTTCGTCTTATCAGATCTCCTCCTCCTACTGATAGTCTTCTACCTCTTAAATTCCGCCGCGATGTTGCTTCTTTTTCTATCTTCTATCGATATTTCCACGCTGACTGCTCTTCTGAACTTGCTAACTGTTGCCTCCCCCCCTCCCGCGGCCCCGCTGCACACGACTTTATACTCATGCTCATCCCTATACTGTCCAAACCCCTTATGCAAGAGTTAATCAGCATCTTCACTCTTTCATCCCTCACGCTGGTAAACTCTGGAACAATCCTCCTTCATCTGTATTTCCTCCTGCTTACGACTTGAATTCTTTCAAGAGGAGGGTATCAGGACACCTCTCCTCCCGAAATTGACCTTCGTTTTGGCCACCTCTTTTGATTCTTTTTTGGGAGCAGCGAGTAGCGGGCTTTTTTATTATTGTCCTTTTTTGTGTGCCCTTTAGGTGTCTCCTTTGTTGTAAAAAAAAAAAAAAAAATGCGCGTAAGTAACCTAAGATCATAAAGAGGTCCTAGGAAGTCTACTGTTGCTCCTACTACCTCGTAATAACGCCCAACTTCATCTTGTTATTTTCTTGATCTTAGTTTCCCAAGAATGTCCGGGATGTGTGTTAACGCCTCGCCCTTGATTCGGTTACGGGAGACTCGCTGAAATATGTCAATTATTCTTGAGCCTAACGTTGTTTCCTCAACTTTGGGGAATTCATTAAACTTTCCACGGAGCCGCCTGCATATTTAATGAATTGTGGGAGCTCCTCCTCCTCCTCCTCCTCCTCCCCTTCCTTTTGCTCCTCCTTCTCCCCCTCCTTTTCCTCCTCCTCGTGTGTTGCCGGCCATACTAGAGGCGTTAGCAAATACCATGTTCCCCCCCTCCTCCTCCTCCTACTACTACTAATACTACTACTATGATCCCTTCCAATCACCACTATTACTATCTCCTCCTCTCCCTGTTACCACCACCACTATTACCACAATCACCACCACCACCATCATCACCACCATCACCACTATCACCACCACCACCGCTGCCAGACACCCTTCATGTTTGATAAATGAAGCCACGAATTTTGGAGACATTGAAGTGGTAAAGGAGGAGGAGGAGGAGGAGGAGGAGGAGGAATACATAGGAATACATAGGAAGAACAGACACCAGAAGACCTATCGGTCTATGGCGAGGGTGTCTGTTTACTACCGCTACTACTAATAATCTACGTGTGGTAGGAGAGGACAGAATAGATGAAGGCTCCTCCCCACCCACCTCTCCCTCCGGCAACGTGCCGGCAGGAAATAGTTAGAAGAGAACACCATGTACCTTTAAGGAATGAACACCATGTACCTTTAAGGAAGGAGGAGGAGGAGGGAGGCAGTGGTGGTGGTTGTGGAGGTGGTGGAGTTAATACTGATATTGGTAGGGGTGGAGGAGATGAGGTGGAAGAATAGGAAGTGGAGGAGGAGGTGGAGGAGGAGGAAGAGGAGGAGGTGGTGGAAGAAGAGAAAGAAGAGGAAGAGGAGGAGGAAGAGGAAAAGATGGTGGTGGTGGTGGTGGTAGTGGTGGTGGTGGAGGTGGAGAAAAAGGAAAAGGACGTGGACGAGGACTAGGAAGAGGAAGAGGAAGAGGAGGAGGAGGAAGAGGTAGTGGTGGTGGTAGTGGCAGTGGTAGTGGTGTTGGTGGAGGTGGAGGAAAAGGACGAGGACGAGGAGGAGGCGGAGAAGGAGGAGGAGGAGGAGGAGGAGGAGGATAAACATTGAATCTGCATTCTCTAGAAATACGAAGGGTGCGAGGAGATTTGATCGAAGCTTATACATGGATGGAGGGCTTTAATGAGGGGGATATCAATAAGGTTTCGGTGGTTAGTGAGCTGAATAGGGCACGGGGTAATGGGCTTAAGTTGGATAAGTTTATATTCAACAAGGACATGGGCAAGAATTGGTTTACTAACAGAGTGGTGGATGAGTGGAACAGGCTCGGCATTCATGTTGTGTGTGGCAATACTTAGAGTGGTGGATGAGTGGAACAGGCTCGGCAGTCATGTTGTGAGTGGTAATACTTACAGAGTGGTGGATAAGTGGAACAGGCTTGGCAGTCATGTTCGGAGTGTCAGTACGATAGATACATTCAATAGGAGGTTAGATAAGTTCATGGATAGTGAGGTTAGGTGGGGCTAGGTTTACAGGAGCTGATTTGCATAAGCATGATACATCCACGGGTGTGTCCCAAGCCCAAGGTCACCGAGGTTGGCCGCGGTGCATGACCACACGCCATCCACCAGGCGAGACGGACGGTGTCGTGCGACGTAACGGGCTTGTCGGGGGGCGTTTAAAGGGTGTTGATTAAGACTTCAGCTTCCTTAAGGCGAATTGTTTTCGTAGCCTTTATGTACAAGAAGCGTCGGAGCGAGAGCGACTGTCGTTGTGTGTCAGTCGGACTCTCGTGAAGGAGTGACGAGTTACAGGTTGGAAAATAATTGTTTCAATTTGTCACGTACGTCAAGGTGACCTCTGCGCACCATCGGAGTGCGAAGTATACAAAACTGAGACGGTAAACACTGACGACCGACATTCCTATAAGGTGGCGTGATCTATCTGTCGTGGGTTTTTTCCATTGACAATTGTATGCCTAATTCGTGGTGATATTAAATAATAATAATACATTGATATCCTACTATAACACTCTAGAAATACGAAGGGTGCGAGGAGATTTGATCGAAGCTTATACATGGATGAAGGGCTTTAATGAGGGGGATATCAATAAGGTTTCGGTGGTTAGTGAGCTGAATAGGGCACGGGGTAATGGGTCTAAGTTGGATAATTTTATATTCAACAAGGACATGGGCAAGAATTGGTTTACTAACAGAGTGGTGGATGAGTGGAATAGGTTTGGCAGTCATGTTGTGAGTGGCAATACTTAAAGAGTGGTGGATGAGTGGAACATGCTCGGCAGTCATGTTGTGAGTGGTAATACTTAAAGAGTGGTGGATGAGTGGAAAAGGCTTGGCAGTCATGTTGTGAGTGGTAATGCTTACAGAGTGGTGGATGAGTGAAACAGGCTCGCCAGTCATGTTGTGAGTGGTAATACTTACAGAGTGGTGGATGAGTGGAACAGGCTTGGCAGTCATGTTGGGAGTGTCAGTACGATAGATACATTCAAGAGGAGGTAAGATAAGTTCATGGATAGTGAGGTTAGGTGGGGCTAGGTTTACAGGAGCTGATTTGCATAAGCATGATACATCCACGGGTGTCCCAAGCCCAAGGTCACCGAGGTCGGCCGCGGTGCATGACCACACGCTATCCACCAGGTGAGACGGACGGTGTCGTGCGAATAAGTTCAAGTCTCATTACCCAGACGAGGCTCAGCTAGACGTGCGTTCCCTCAGCGGCTCGGCGTGGCGGCCAGGCGTGGGTAACGTGGGTGTCGGGGCGTGATGCATGATGGACTCAGCTGACGGTTCAATCCCGCCTCGATGAACCTTCCCTCAGGCGCGTTGCAACAGGCAGGATGGAAATGTAAAGTGGGAGTCTCAGTCACTTTGCGAGAGGCCCGGTCGTGATGGGATGATTCAGTATGAAGGAAGTCTCGCAAACAACAACAAAAAAAAACAAAAAAAATACGATCTCACGTTGACAGTCTCCACTTCCTGCTCGCCCGCCATCACCAGATCTTGTGTCGTTGTTCTCCTGCGCGGCGTTAGTGATAGAGTGGCAATCTCAGTCATTCTGCAAGAGGGCGGGTCGTGGAAGGATGATTCAGTGTGAAGGAAGTCGCAGAAAAAAACATGACCTCACGGTGAGTCTCCATTTCCTGCTCGCCCGCCGCCCCCAGAGTCGCCTCGTTGTTGTTGTCTTGCTGCGCGGCCCCGGAGCGCACCAACAGTGACGCTAGTACACACTGCACCCGTGGCATCAGCGGCTTATGTTTGCCACTCCCATTAAACGTTTCAATGGTCTAGGAGTTGCCCGTGTTTAGGGTTCGAAGATGATAGGAAGAAAAACGCTGCCCATCGCACAGTCTGACCTTATCTAGACACACTGCAACCATGACATCACCAGCTTGTGTCATCTCTGCCACTCCCATAAAATCATTTCACTTTTTCTTTTTTTACGTCGCGGCCTATTGCGCCGGAAGGCTAACATACTAAAATTACTAAAAATCTTGAGGCAGGATCAGATATGAACAAATTATATCAACTTTTCAATAGTCTTACTGGTACTACTTTGAGAAGAAAGCTTCCCGATGGTTTCTGTGATAAAGATTTAGCGGATAACTTTTGTAATTTTTTTCAAGAGTAAGATTATGAATATTGTATCGGAATTTGTGTACACACCTTTTATGCCTGTTGCTGATGTTGAGGTGGATTGTAGATTGCAGTGTTTTAAAATCACTGGGAAGGATGATCTTGTTCGACTTTTCAAGAAAGCTAAGAAAACATATTGTGCCAATGACCCATTGCCTGTATTAGATATCATGGATGCAGATAATTTTCCTAGTTTCATGGAAATGGTGCTTAGAATTGTCAATACTAGTATTTCTTCATGTAAATTTCCGGATTCTGAAAAGCGAGCTGTTATAAAACCAGTCTTAAAGGGAAAACTTGATTATCAAAATGTAAGCTCTTATAGACCAGTATCAAATTTTCCTTTTTTGTCTAAGTTATTAGAGTATGCAATTATTGAGCAGTTGATGGAACACTTGGAGAAGGTCCATGTCTTGCCTGATAGTCAGTCTGCATATAGGCCAATATTTTCTACTGAGACTACTATTCGTTCTGTTGTTAATGATTTACTAGAAATGATGGATGGGGGTAAATGTTCTATATTGGTTCTTCTAGATCTTAGTGCAGCATTTGATACGGTTGTTCATGAATTCCTTGTAAAAGACTTAAGGAACATTGGAGTGGTAGACAATGCGTTAAAGTATCTTGAGAGTTATTTACAAACCAAAAGTTATTGTGTGCAAATTGGAAACTGTTTTTCTTCATATGAAGCTCTGACAAGGGGAGTTCCACAAGGAAGTGTGCTGGGACCTATTTTATTTTGTATATACACGATTACTTTATCCAGGATACTACAACAGCATTGTGTAGGATTCAAGTTATTTGTTGACGACACCCAGTTCTACTTTTCCATCACTGATATTGAAAATACAAGTGCTAAGATCAATAGTGTTATTAATTCAGTCAAGGAGTTGGAGGTGGGCGGAGAGTTAGGAAATAGTGATCACAGAACGGTTCGTTTTAGCTTAGACTGGGCGGTAACCCGCGAACCAAACCCAGTGTTAGTGCCAGATTTTAGAAGAGCAAACTACGAGGGGCTTCGAAGGCATCTTGAAGGGGTAAACTGGGATAATTTAGGGACTCATGAGGGCCAGAACTGCGGATTGGAGAGCCAGGAGAACCAGGTAGAAATGTCTTACAATAATTTAGTTAGAGTAATAGTAGAGGGGCAAGAACAGCATATACCACAGCGAACACTTAGAAAAGAAAACAATGATCCTAAGTGGATGACTCGTGGACTAAAACACGAGATTGGGTTAAAGAAGGGAATTTATCAGAAAATAAAGAATGGGGAAACACATCTCAGGAGCCGGTACGTCGAACTATCAAGATTAGTTAAGAAAAACACCAGGATAGCAAAAAAGAACTGTGAGATCAAGGTAGCAAATGAGGCGAAAAGTAAGCCTGAGGGCTTCTTTCAGATGTATAGAACAAAAACACGGGAGAAAATTGGACCGCTGAAAACAAACACAGGGAAGCTAGTAGAAAATTACGAAAATATGAGCACATTGTTGAACGACTACTTCCTTTCAGTATTCACACAGGAGGATCGAACGACTATACCGGAAAGAGTTCAGGTGTACGAGGGCGGGGATGGCGATAAATTGAGGGATATAATCATTACCAGGCAAGTAGTTCAGGATGAGATAGATAAGCTTAAGAAGAACAAGTCGCCAGGTCCTGACGGGATATTTCCGAGGGTATTAAAGGAGTTAGGTGATATAATCAGTGACCCACTAACCGACATCTTTAAGATGTCGGTAAATACTGGCTATGTGCCGAGCCTATGGAAAGTAGCTAATGTGACGCCGATTTTTAAAAAGGGGGACAGGTCAGTTGCTTCAAACTATCGCCCAATTAGCTTAACATCGGTTATAGGGAAGATGCTGGAGTCCATAATAGCCAGGTACATTCGGGAGCATTTAGAGAAACATAGCTTAATTCACGACTCGCAGCATGGGTCATGCCTCACCAATCTCTTGTCCTTCTACAATAAAGTATTTGAGGCGGTTGACAGAGATGATAATTATGATGTAATCTATCTTGATTTTAGTAAAGCGTTTGACAAAGTTCCTCACCAACGACTGTTGCTTAAATTACAGGCTCACGGAGTAGAGGGTAAAGTTTTGAACTGGGTCAAGGCGTGGCTTAACAATAGGAAACAAAGAGTGCAAATCAATGGTAAAAGATCTGACTGGGGATGTGTTACGAGTGGGGTCCCACAAGGTTCGGTATTAGGTCCACTTTTGTTTATTATTTATATCAAAGACTTAGACACAGGAATTAGTAGTGATGTTAGTAAATTTGCAGATGATACCAAGATCGGTAGAGTAATTGAGTCGGATCAGGACGCTAGTATTCTCCAAGGTGAACTCAACAGATTATATGACTGGGCGGATAAATGGCAGATGGAGTTCAATGTAGGGAAGTGCAGTATTCTGAGTGTAGGTAGGAACAACCCCTCACATAACTATTGCTTAAATGACACTCTCATAAGTAGGTCTGGGTGCGAGAGGGATTTAGGGGTCTTAGTGAGCTCTGATCTCCGTCCCAGGGCACAATGAATTCAAGCTAGAAATCGAGCTAATAGGGTACTGGGATTTATTTCAAGGAGCGTAAGCAACAGAAGCCCCGAAGTCTTCCTCAAACTATATTTAGCATTTGTTAGACCTCATCTTGACTATGCGGTTCAGTTCTGGTCATCCTACTATAGAATGGATATCAAAATGTTAGAATCGGTGCAGAGAAGGATGACTAAGATGATTCAGGGGCTGAGAAACTTGCCATACGAGGAAAGACTCAAACAGTTAAACTTGCATTCTCTAGAAAGGCGAAGGGTGCGTGGAGACATGATCGAGGTTTATAAATGGATGAAGGGCTTTAATAAGGGAGACATTCATAAGGTTTTGTTGGTAAGAGAACCGGGTAGGACACGAAGTAACGGGTTTAAACTGGATAAATTCAGATTCAACAGGGACATAGGCAAAAATTGGTTTACTAACAGGGTGGTGGATGAGTGGAATAGGCTTAGCAGTCATGTGGTGAGTGCCAATACAATTGTCACATTCAAAAATAGACTAGATAAATTCATGGACAGCGATATTAGGTGGGGTTAGATACACGGGAGCTTAGGGTCAAAGGAGCTGCCTCGTACAGGCCTACCGGCCTCTTGCAGACTCCTGCGTTCTTATGTTCTTATGTTCTTAAGTGACCAAGAGTGCGTAGTGTAAGGTGAATTGCCGTCACCTGCCCTCACCTGTCGTCACTTGCCCTCTCCTGTTTGCCTGCCTGTGCTGCCTACCTGGGCATCACTGGTCAGCAACAGGAGATCGGCCAGGCAGAGGGACAGCCAGTCAATCGACCAGCCAGACAGTCAGCCAACCAATCAGCCAGTCAGTCAACCACCCAGTCAGTCCTCCAATCAACCAGTCAGCCATCCAGTCGGTCTGTTAGACAGACAGTCAGCTTACCAATCAGCCAGCCAATTAACCCACCAGGCAACCAGTCAGCCCACCAGTCAACCAGACAGCCAGCCAGCTAGACACCCAGTCTACCAGTCTCCTCCTCCAAAAGCACTGATTTGTTCGATGTATCTTAGCTTCGCAGCATTCCCAAGCGATCTCGCGTAATCACTTAACACAAATGATGCTGAAGGTCCTACCATTTGCCCGCGGGTAGTGACTTAGGGAGGGGGCACACGTGGTCCGTCTGCTCACTCTGCTGGGGAGGTGACCACCAGCGGGTCTGCAGACGACGCACAAGGTGCAGACGACGCTATTTCGTGACGTCACTGCAAAACCTCTATACTCGTAAGAACATAAGGGGCCATATTCTTAAACATTTCCAGGTAAAGATTCGTTTTAGGTCCGTGCCAGTATCTCATAATCAACTTTATGAAGCATCACTATCTCATCATATATCTTTTGTACAAACCTTCAACAGTCATGGAAACGCTTTGAAAATCCAATTCAAGGACTTATTTTTTTTACTCCTGAAAATAGGGGATAATAGTGCGGAGCTTAGTTGACCCCGCAGCCTACACTACCTCACCCGCCACGTTGGGTTTCTCCTCCTCCTCCTCCTCCTCCTCCTCCTCCTCTTCCTCCTCCTCCTCCCTCTCGCTAGCTCCCCTTTCTTGACCTCTACCTCGTCGTCTTTTTCCTTTGCTATTTTATCCTCCTCCTCCTCCTCACGCGTGGGTCAGTGAAATGGGTATGCCTGGGAAAGGTAAACTGAGGTAACCTGCGTGTTACAATCGGTCCTGTGTCGGCGGCTGAGGGGGTCTGCAGTTACCTGCGCGGGGTCACGGGCCAAGGGGACGGAGGAGCGCGCCGGGGTAATGCGTAGGTTATCGTGTGACCTCCCACCCCCCCTTTACCCCTCTTCCCACCATTATCTTTGCCTTATACAGTATTGCGTCCTGGTGTTTTTTCTTGAGAGTGTTTGATATATTGTTTTAAATGAGGGTTTGATAGTTTTATGCGTGTGTGTGGGGGGGGGGGGAGGTGTTAGTGGTTGAATGTAGGGAATTGAGCTAGTCATGTATTAGCACAGGTATGAAGGGGTATACAGTAAGCTTAGGTTAGGAAGGTTAGGTTAGGTTAAGTGTGGGTTTTATGGTTGAGGGAAGATTTTGTGCTGATAGCGGAGACAGTAACAGGAAGAGGCAGGCAGATGTAGAAAAAGTCACCCAACTAGCCAGGTATTATTACGGGTGAGAAGGGGGTATACAGGAAGGTTAGGATAGGTTAGGTGTGGGTTTTATGGGGGGGGGGAAGATTTGTGCTTATAGCGGAGAGAGTAACATTAGGGGAGGCAGGCATAGGTAGAAGGAGTCACCCAATCAGCCAGGTATTAGCACAGGTGTGAGGGGGATATACAGGAAGGTTAGATTAGGTTAGGTGTGGGTTTTATGTGGGAGCGTAGATTGTGTGCTGATAGCGGAGACAGTAGCAGGAGGGGAGGCAGGCAGAGGTAGAAGAGTCACCCAACCAGTCAGGTATTAGTACAGGTGTGAATGGGGTTTAAGGGTCATATTCATAAACGTAAAATAACATAAGAACGTCAGGAGTCTGCAAGAGGCCGGTTGGTCTATACAAGGCAGCTCCTGTAAGTCTAATCCCACCTTACCTCACTATCCATGTTAGATCGTTAAGTGGTTTGTTAGTTTGTTTGTTAATGGGTAGTCAAACAGCTGTATTACCGTTAGTTAGATAGGTTAGTTAAATAGATAGTTTGATAGTTAGTAAAGCAGTTAGAGTCAGTTAGTTAATTTTACTATAATCTATATTTATTTATTTATTTATTTATATTATTTTGTTTATTTATTTTTATTTTATTTTGTTATTTTGTTTTTTCTTTTTCCTTTTCTTCCTTTCTTTTCTTTTTTCTATTTGTTTTCTTTTTCTTTTCTTTTCCTTTCTTTTTTCCTTTGTGTTTTCTTGCTGTTGGTTTTCTTTTTTGATGTTCTTTTTTGATGTTCTTTTTTCCTATCATCCTTTTGTTGATGTTCGTTGGTCTGGGTGAGCCGCTTTCCTCCCAGAAGAGACCCACCCATAATTTTGGAGATGTTGTCAGGGCCAAAAGGTGGATGATGTTTTATTTCATTTTCTTGATGTGTTTTTCGTTCTTTTTATTGCCTTTGTTTTCTTTTTCGATGTTTTCCTGTTCTTTTTCTTTTACTTCTTATTGATGCTTTTTGTTGTTATTTTTTTCCTATCATCCTTTTGTTGATGTTCCTTGGTCTGGATGAGCCGCTTTCCTCCCAGAAGAGACCCATCCATAATTTTGGTGATGTTGCTTGGGACTGAAAGGTGGATGATGTTTCTTTGTATTTCTCTTTCCTTGATGTTGTTCATTTATTTCTGTTGCTTTTCTTTTTCGATGTTTTTTTCTGTTCTTTTTCAATTTTTTGGGGTGTTCTTTTCTATATCATCCCTTGTTGATGTTCTTTGGTCTGGGTGAGCCGCTTTCTCCCCAGAAGAGACCCACCCATAATTTTGGTGATGTTAGTCAGGGCCGGAAGGTGGATGATGTTTGTTATATTTTTCTTTCCTTGACGTGTTTTTCTTTGTTTTTTTATTTCATTTATTCATATCATCCTTTTGTTGATGTTCATTGGTCTGGATGAGCCGCTTTCTCCCCAGAAGAGACCCATCCATAATTTTGGTGATGTTAGGGCCTAAAAGTGAATGATCTTTTTGTTTCTTTTCTTGACGTTTCGTTTCTGTATTTTCCATTTTTCTGGTGTTCCTTTTTATTTTCCTTTTCTTTGGTGTTCCCATCGCGTGGATTGTCTACGACAGTATAACGAGCACCACAAGCCCGGGTTTGTTTAGAGTTTGCTCTCCTAGGCAGATTGCCTACCACGGCTGACGACCTCCACCTGGCCGGGTTTATTGTTCGGAGTTTGCTCTCCTAGGCAGATTGCCTACCATGGCTGACGACCTCCACCTGGCCGGGTTTATTGTTCGGAGTTTGCTCTCCTAGGCAGATTACCTACCACGGCTATCGAACTCCACCTCCCCAGGTTTGTTTAGAGTTTGCTCTCCTAGGTGAACTGCCTATCACGGCTAACGACCTCCACCTGCCCGGGTTTATTGTTCGAAGTTTGCTCTCCTAGGAAGATTGCCTACCACGGCTGACGAGCTCCACCTGCCCGGGTTTGTTGTTCGGAGTTTGCTCTCCTAGGTGTATTGCCTATGACGGCTCACGAACCCAACCTGCCCGGGTTTGTTGTTCGGAGTTTGCTCTTCTAGGTGTATTGCCTATGACGGCTCACGAGCCTAACCTGCCCGGGTTTGTTGTTTGGAGTTTGCTCTCCTAGGTGTATTGCCTATGACGGCTCACGAACCCAACCTGCCCGGGTTTGTTGTTCGGAGTTTGCTCTCCTAGGTGTATTGCCTATGACGGCTCACGAGCCCAACCTGCCCGGGTTTAATGTTCGGAGTTTGCTCTCCTAGGTGTATTGCCTATGACGGCTCACGAGCCCAACCTGCCCGGGTTTATTGTTCGGAGTTTGCTCTCCTAGGTGTATTGCCTATGACGGCTCACGAGCCCAACCTGCCCGGGTTTATTGTTCGGAGTTTGCTCTCCTAGGTGTATTGCCTATGACGGCTCACGAGCCCAACCTGCCCGGGTTTGTTGTTCGGAGTTTGCTCTCCTAGGTGTATTGCCTCCCACGGCTAACGAGCCCCACCTGCCCGGGTTTGTTGTTCGGAGTTTGCTCTCCTAGGTGAATTGCCTACCACGGCTAACGAGCCTCACCTACCCGGGTTTGTTTAGAGTTTGCTCTCCTAGGTGAATTACCTCCCACGGCTAACGACCTCCACCTGCCCGGGTTTGTTTAGTGTTTGCTCTCCTAGGTGAATTGCACTAACGACCTCCACCTGCCCGGGTTTGTTTAGTGTTTGCTCTCCTAGGTGAATTGCCTCCCACGGCTAACGACCTCCACCTGCCCGGGTTTGTTTAGTGTTTGCTCTCCTAGGTGAATTGCCTCCCACGGCTAACGACCTCCACCTGCCCGGGTTTGTTTAGTGTTTGCTCTCCTAGGTGAATTGCCTCCCACGGCTAACGACCTCCACCTGCCCGGGTTTGTTTAGTGTTTGCTCTCCTAGGTGAATTGCCTACCACGGCTAACGACCTCCACCTGCCCGGATTTGTTTAGAGTTTGCTCTCCTAGGTGAATTGCCTCCCACGGCTAACAAGCTCCACCTGCTCGGGTTTGTTTAGAGTTTGCTCTCCTAGGTGAATTGCCTCCCACGGCTAACGACCTCCACCTGCCCGGGTTTGTTTAGAGTTTGCTCTCCTAGATGAATTGCCTACCACGGCTAACGACCTCCACCTGCCCGGGTTTATTGTTCGGAGTTTGCTCTCCTAGGTGAATTGCCTCCCACGGCTAACGACCTCCACCTGCCCGGGTTTGTTGTTCGGAGTTTGCTCTCCTAGGTGAATTGCCTCCCACGGCTAACGACCTCCACCTGCCCGGGTTTGTATAGAGCTTGCTCTCCTAGGTGAATTGCCTCCCACGGCTAACGAGCCTCACCTGCCCGGGTTTGTATAGAGTTTGCTCTCCTAGGCAGATTGCCTATCACGGCTAACGAGCTCCACCTGCCCGGGTTTATTGTTAGGAGTTTGCTCTCCTAGGCAGATTGCCTACCACGCTAACAAGCTCCACCTGCCCGGGTTTGTAGCCGGAAGATCTCCGGCACCTCCGTCGGGGCCCCGAGGGACGCCGAGGAGCCCTGCCTGGAGCCCTCCAGTCCTGCCATTCTCGCCAGGGAGACCTTGGGCTCGCTGGCGCTCCACACCCCCGCCGAGGTGAGGATGCAAGAACTCGCTTCTTAAAACTACCAGACTGGATTATAAAATTAATGATAATTACTGGGAAGGCGCCGGTCACCGCGTTTATCGGTTCAGGGATGGAAGACCGACGGGCCTGGGAAACGCGCACAGGCATCCAAAGGAATCCTCGCGACGGCTTGCGACGCAACATCCGTTTCCCTTTTCTTTCTCATTCCAATTTTTCTTTTTTGATTATATTTCCTTCTCTGATTGATTGATTGATTGATTTTACTTGGTAGGAATCTGTTCACCAATTAACATCATTCAGGTATACATTGCACCCACACACCTGCGGAGAGAAAGCACCAGTGAGAGTGCTGACGCCCACGAGGACGGCCCGCTAGAGTTTCCTAACATTCGCATCGGGGCCCACTTCTCTTAAGTCGTCTGTCTCTTTATTTTTCTCTTCTCTACTTCATTCTATTTCTCCCTTTCTTTCATCCTTGCTCTCCATCTATGAATTTGTTTTTTTTTATTTCTCTCTCTCTCTCTCTCTCTCTCTCTCTCTCTCTCTCTCTCTCTCTCTCTCTCTCTCTCTCTCTCTCTCTCTCTCTCTCTCTCTCTCTCTCTCTCTCTCTCTCTCACACACACACACACACACACACACACACACACACAGCTTTCGTAGGCGTTGTGGGTATTGCCAGGGGTAGTTTAATGACCCTGGTGGTAGTCTGACCTCCTATCTGTACTATGGACCTAAAAAAAACACTCATGAGAATCCGACTGATCTCCTTTGAACCCTGTGAAAAGGGATAAATCATGTGTGACAAATATAATGCAAATAAAAGGTAGCGAAAACAAAGAACCTGATGTTAAAGGCCAGTCTTACAGTCCAGTACAGCACGTTTGTAAGCTCCCCAACCAAACACAAAACACGACGAAAATTCCTCGGATAGTTTTTTTTCTTCCTTACAGCAGAGGAGTCAGTTCAAGGGCATAAAAAAGGTAACAAATGTGAAAAAAACACAATGCAAGGAATTTTCGTCGTGTTTTGTGTTTGGTTGGGGAGCTTACAAACGTGCTGTATGTTTACGAAAGCGTCGCCTCCTCTGGCGACGGCCGCGGCGACGCTGCAGTCGCCACAGCCGTGAAATAGCTCGCAGAGGGTTTAGGGTCGGGTTAGCATAGTCAAACTACTCCAACCGAACTTTACGACCTACTAACGGGGGGGCTGCGCCCCCCTAGACCCCCCCTTATAACCAGGGGGGGCTACGCCCCCTTTCCCTGGACCCCCCCACACATGTATATGTGATTTATTTCAGCGAGGAGGTATTTCTCGTAACACCGGCTGCGTCGCCGCGGCCGCCGCCAGAGGAGGCGACGCGCTTTCGTAGACATTATCCCCTATTTTCAAAGTGTTTCCATGACTGTTGAAGGTTTGTAGAAAAGATATATGAAGAGATACTGATGTTTCATAAGGTAGGTAATGAGATACTGGCACGGACCTAAAACGAATCTTAACCCATTTCGGCGCCCGAGCTCACATATTTGACACGGTTTTCGTATGAGTTTTCGGTATTTCCAGGAGTATTTTAATGGTCCTAGTAGTAGTTTGATTCTTCTTCTGTACCATGAACCTGAAAACACTCTCATGAGAACCCAATTGATCCCCTTTTTGGCCTTTGGAAATAGTTGGTGTGAGAGGCGGAAGTGTCTGCCAATACTAACCAAGGAGTCTGCAAGAGGCCGGTGGGCGTATACAAGGCAGCTCCCGTGAACCTGACCCCACCTAACGTCACTGTTCACTCTGATCTTCATAATCTTCACCCATTACTAGTCCACTGCAGCATAGAGGCCTTTCCCAACGTCCTCCACCTCTCCTAACCCCACCTAACCTAAGCTAACCCCACTCTGACCTTCATAATCTTCAGTCATTACTAGTCCACTGCAGCATAGAGGCCTTTCCCAACGTCATCCACCTCTCCTAACCCCACCTAACCTAAGCTAACCCCACTCGGATCTTCATTATCTTCACCCACTACTTGTCCACTGCAGCATATAGGCCTTTCCCAACGTCCTCCACCTCCCCTAACCCCACCTAACCTAATATAACCCCACTCGGATCTTCATTATCTTCACCCACTAATAGTCCACTGCAGCATAGAGGCCTTTCCCAACGTCCCCCACCTCTCCTAACCCCACCTAACCTAATTTAACCCCACTCGGATCTTCATAATCTTCACCCATTTCTAGTCCACTGCAGCATAGAGGCCTTTCCCAACGTCCTCCACCTCCCCTAACCCCACCTAACCTAATTTAACCCCACTTGGATTTTCATAATCTTCACCCATTTCTAGTCCACTGCAGCATAGAGGCCTTTCCCAACGTCATCCACCCCTCTCTGTGTGATATATTACTCCATCGTGCTTTGGCAAATACTCTTAATATAATCTTCATCTTCAGGCATTGCTAGTCTACTGCAGAACAAAGGCCTTTCCCAACGTCCTCCACCTTTCTCTGATATTATACTCCATCGTGGTTTGGCAAATACTCAAACTTCATCTAATCTTCATCTTAAGGCCTTGTTAGTCCAATACAAAACAAAGGCCTTTCCCAACGTCCTCCACCTTTCTATGTTAGGTGTTAGACTTCATCCTGCTCTGGCAAATGCTCTAACTTTAGGGATTGACACTGTAAACTTCATATCGTCAGTCTATGGCAGAACAGAGGTCTTTCTCAATGGTCCATCTCTATTCCTTCGCCTTTCTCTGTTTGATGCTAGATTACACCATCCTGCTTCGGCAAATGCTCTAACTTAAGTAACTGCAATACTCTAATATTCACCATCTTAAGTTATTACTAGTCTAATACAAAGGCCTTTCCCAGTTGTCTGTTCCTCTACCTTTCTCTGTTTGATGTTAGTGTACTCCATCCTGCTCCGGCCAATGATCTAATGTAATCTCTCCACCTGCTCGCCCTCTGCCCGCCCTGACGTGTACGTGTTCTGGGTCGTCACTGTTGCGTTGGCTGTCCTCCTGATGTCAGTTCTCCGCGTGGTGTGTCCCGCCGAGTCCATTTATCGTTCTTGTTTGTTGTTAGATTATCTTTATTTTTGTTTGTTACCTAATCCATGATGCGCTCTCTCTCTCTCTCTCTCTCTCTCTCTCTCTCTCTCTCTCTCTCTCTCTCTCTCTCTCTCTCTCTCTCTCTCTCTCTCTCTCTCTCTCTCTCTCTCTCTCTCTCATCTCCTCCCCACCATCCTCCTGCCTATACATACATACATACACATACACACACACATACATACATACATACACATACGTACATACATTCACTCACACACAAACAAACATATTCTCCCAGTAGTTCCTCGCAGACATGCCCATTAAGAATTCAGTCGCCACAAGGACAACAAGGAAGCGCCTAATCTACTCTCTCAGTAATTGAACGGCCTCGAGCTCTTGTCATCCCAGCGGCAGAGTGTTGAGCTCGTCCCGCACTGGGGCTTTAGTTGAGATTGTGCTATTATTTCCGTGAGTTGTTTTATGAGCCGAGTGATAGTGTGACAAAGCATCTACACCGGGGATGCCACAATATTGTATTTTATCATGTTTTTAGTAAGTTTTAAACATGGGAATCCTTCCGAATGATGAACAAGTGAAGTCGTATAAAAGAATATATTATATAATATTGGTTTAAGCCATTTTTAAACATTAGATATCTTCCAGTTGATTAACTAATGAAGCATATTTTTGTGTTTCTTCCATGGTTTTAGTCATGGACTTCCAAATGATAAACAAGTGAAGTCGTATTAAAGAAGCTGTCTTTTTTTTTATCGCTGTAGTAATTTTTAAGCTTAAATGGCCTTTGAAATTGACCTAGAACCAACGAGTAAGTCAAGTAAGTGAAAAGGGAAAGAAAAAAAAGAGAAGTAAAGTTCCCAGGCCTTCAATATGATTTACTGTGGAAGTCAAGTGAAAGCAGCGGTGTTGTTCTTCATTGTTTCAGTCATATGTAAGCATGATAGACCTTACAAATGGACCCAGAAGTCACCGCCGGAACTCAAGTCAGCCTCGAGAAAAGGAAGAAGGAAAGCAAGTTCAGTGCTCCACCAACATCCTTCTCATGGTGGTGAGGGGCGGGGCGCGTCACACCAACAGCCTCAAGTATGCCATGAGGGCGGCGGAGGGGAGGAAGGGGGAGGCAGGGGAGCGGAAGGCAGGGGAGGGAAGGTAGGAAAGGCAGGGGAGGGCACCAACCATGTGTGTCTGTGTGTGTGTGTGTGTACGTGTGTATGTGTGTGTGTGTGTGTGTGTGTGTGTGTGCTGGGGTCTGTCACTGTTTACCGACGCATATAATAGCGTAGGGTGACCACCGATATGTGTTGGCGTGGGGGGCATTTAGGCTATTTCCGGACGGGTTAACAAAAGGTTAGTCAGAATGTGCCACCGACAAACTAACAACTCACAACTTTCAACCTTATATTCCTCTTTGTTTTCACTGTCACCCGTCGATATGTGTGTGGGTGTGTGGGACGTTTAATTTCTTTGGTGAGAGGTTGATATAAAAGTTCGTCAAAATGTGCTACTAGCTAACTAACTAGCCTGACCCAACCTAACCTAACCTAACCTAGCCGAACCTAACCTGATCTAACCTAACCTTTACACCGTCGAACCTCATATTCCTCTTTATCCTCACCTGCACGCGTCATACTCCTCATAATATTATATCTAACACCTCCATGCATCATATTTCTCTTCTCTTCTAACACTTATATACTCAAACATTTCGACGCTCACACACCAACATTTGATAATGCTTTCGTATAGGTTGTGGTGTTAGTAGTATTTCCATGAGCAATTTTATGAGCCTAGTAATAGTTGGAAAAGGCTTCCATAGTCTCAAACATTTCGGCGCTCACACACCCACATTTTGTAAGGCTTTCGTAGAGGCTGTTGTGTTAGTATTTCCATGAGTAAAGAGCTTACTTATACTTTGATAGGACTTCTGCACCATGCACGTGAAAATAACACAAATGAGAACCCGACTAATCTTCTTTGTGGCCTTAGGAAATATTGATTGTGTGAGGCGAAAGCGTTTGGTAAAGGTTGTAGGCATTTCCACGGGTAGTTTTATGGGCTTACTGATAGTGTGACAAGGCTTCCGCACCATGAACGTGAAAAACACTCATGCGAACCCTACTAATCTCCTTTGTGGCCTCGGGAGGTTTATTGCAGCTGAGAATACACGCCTCAAACACCAATAACCACATGACGCAGCAATCCACGGCCGCCAGAGGGGAGTGAATGCGTCAGTGTGTCAGTAAAGGAATCCAATGCAACCGTCGCCAGGCTGATCCGACACCCACGACGGATCAGGCGTTTACAAATACTAGTTCGTGCCGAGCAGTGAACCTTCCCGCCCTGACTCACCACAATGCTAACACGCTGAAGCTGTTGATCGGCGGCGCACGCACGAACACTTGCAACGAGAAGGGAAACGGGGCGGAGGGCAAGCTAAGAGAGACTTGAAGGGAAGGAAGGAGGGAGAAGGGGAAGGGAAATTAAGAAGGAAGGGAGGAAGGAGGGAGAGAAGGGAAAAGAACACTCTTGCACTGAACACTCTTGCACTGGGAAGGAAAACGCAACGGAGGACAAACTAAGAGACAAATGAAGGTAAGGAAAGGAAGGGGAAAAGGAAGGTTAGAAGGGAAGGGAAGGCAAGGGAGAGGAGGGATGGTAAGGGAAAGGAAGGAGGGAGAGGAAGGGACGGGAAAGGAAAGGCATGGAGGAGGAAAGAAGATTAGAAAGGAAGGAAAGGGGAAGGAAGGAGGGAGAGGAAGGGACGGGAAAGGAAAGGCAAGGAGGAGGAAAGAAGATTAGAAAGGAAGGAAAGGGGAAGGAAGGAGGGAGAGGAAGGGACGGGGAAGTATCAGTAAGAAAGAAGGAAAAGGAGAAAGGGGAATGAACGGGGAAAAGGGAGGAGGGGAGAGAAGAGATAAGGGACGGGAAGGAAGGAGAGGCACGTCAAGGAAGAGGAAAGGAGAGAAGGGAGTACGTAAGGATGGGAAGAGACAGAGAAAGGAGGGAGGGGAAGGAGAGAAAGGAAGGAACGGGGAAAGAAGGGAGGGGGAATGAAGAGGGAGAGACAGAGAAGGGGGGATAATAAGGAATGGGAAGGAGGAAGAAGTAGAAGGAAAGATGAAGAAGGGAGGAGAAAGGAAGGGGGAGAGACAGGTAAGGAGGGAAAAGAAGGGATGGAAAGGAGGAAGGAGGAAGGGAAAAGAAACATGGAAACATGAAAACATGGAAATGCAGGTAACAGAAAGCCTATTGGCTCATTACGAGGTCGCCCGCTTGGGTGATTTAATCTGCTCGACCGCCACTTCGGGCTTGGTGAGCAGATGAAAGCACCTCGATATTGAGGAGCAGATGGAAGCCCCTCGTTATTCAGTTTACTCCTGACGCAGCGAAATGACGGTCGATTCTATATTTGAAGGAGTTGATGGTATTCTCATTTACTACTTCTGAGGGAAGATTGTTCCAGTGGCGGATGACTCGGTTTGAAAATAAACTCCTTCCAATGTCTGTGTTACATCGACTCGACTGAATGGGTAAACCGTTATTTCTAGTTCTTGAGTTGGTTTGCAGTTCAAAGAATTTGGAGTAATCGACGTTATTGAACTTTTTTTAGATACTTGAAGACTTGAATCATATCCCCTCGTAGGCGCCTTTTCTCCAATGTAAAGAGATTGAGTCGCTTGAGTCGTTCCTCGTACGGTTGAGCCCTGAAGGTTGGAATCATCTTTGTGGCGCGTCGTTGAATCCTTTCCAGTAAAGCAATGTCCTTTCTGTAATTGGAAGACCAGAACTGCACTGCATACTCGAGGTGCGGTCTTACCATGGAATTATACAAGGATAGCATCACGTCTGGTGTTTTACACTCGAAGTTCCTCGCTATGAACCCGAGCATAGTGTTGGCTTTTTTGTATGCTTTTTTACAGTGATTCGCGTGTTTCAGGTCACTGCTGATAGTGACTCCAAGATCCTTTTCCTCCTGCATCGCTTGCAGAGGTCTCCCATTCATGATGTATGTGTGGTTACTATTTTGGGACCCAATGTGAATGACTTTGCTTTTGTCAACATTAAAAGACATTTGCCATTTTTCCGACCATTCGATAATGTGATTGAGGTCTTTCTGAATGATTTCGTAGTCGGTCTTTGTGAGGGCAGGGGAGAGAAGGGACGGTGAAGAAGGGGAAGAATGTCAAATGGATATGAACCTGTATCGCCAAAAAGTAGAATAACACAATAGTTAGGACTAGAAGTGAAAGACATAGTAATTAAGTGCACGGGGAATGCTTAGTTCATAATACATTTTGGCGAACCCTCAGCCAGTCAAGTTACATAAGAGGTGAATGTCAAATGGATATGAACTTGTATCGCCGAAAGACAGAATAACACAATAGGAAGGACTATCAATGAAAGACGTGGCAAATAGGTGAAGAGTGCACGATTAATAGACACTGTGTTGGCACCCTATAGCCAGTCAACTTACGGTGAAGGTGAATGTCAAATGGATGTGAACCTGTATACCCGAACATTAGACTAACTCAAAAGGAAGGACCACAAATGAGACGTGATGATGAAGTGGAAGAGGCTTAGTTTATTCATATTTTGGTGCCCTTTAGCCAGACATCTTGTGGATGAAAGTATACGTCAAATGGATCTGAACCTGTATACCGAAGCATTCAACTATCACAATAGGAAGGACCACAAATGAAAGACGTGGTAATGAGGTGGGAGGGGCATAGCCTATACATGTTTTGGTGGTGCCCTTTAGCCAGACATCTTGTGGATGAAAATATACGTCAAATGGATCTGAACCTGTATACCCAAGCATTCAACTATCACAATAGGAAGGACCACAAATGAAAGACGTGGTAATGAGGTAGGAGGGGCATAGCTTATAGATGTTTTGGTGGTGCCCTTTAGCCAGACATCTTGTGGATGAAAGTATACGTCAAATGGATCTGAACCTGTATACCCAAGCATTCAACTATCACAATAGGAAGGACCACAAATGAAAGACGTGGTAATGAGGTGGGAGGGGCATAGCTAACACACATTCTGGCATACATGGAAAAAAAATATCCATGGACAATAGCGGATGGAAATGAGGACAGCTGGGAGTGAAGGGACTAAAACAAGAGACCAGGTAACTTCAGTGGGGGGGGGGGAGAGAGAGAGAGAGAGAGAGAGAGAGAGAGAGAGAGAGAGAGAGAGAGAGAGAGAGAGAGAGAGAGAGAGAGATGATGCAAAGAGTGTGTTCAGTGAGATGGATGTTACACAGCTTCTCAAACATTGCTCTGCGCCGACACGATATAAAGATCCTTGATTAGTTGAGGTCCGTGTTCTCAGGCGCTTTCGACACTCAAAACATTTTTTTTCAAAGGCCACAAAGGAGACGAGTCGGGTTCTAATGAGTGTGTTTTTACGTTCATGGTGCAGAGGCCTTGTCGACTATCACTAGGCTCATAAAACAACCCTTGGATATACAAACTTAACCTATACCAAAGCCTTAACAAATGTGGGTGAGTGTATGTAAGCCCCGAAATGTTTGGGGATAAGGATCTAAGACTCTTACAACAACTATTTCCAAAGGCCACAAAGGAGGTGAGTCGGGTTCTAATGAGTGTGTTTTCACGTCCATGGTGCAGAGGCCTTGTTAGACTATCACTAGGCTCATAAAACAGCCCTTGGAAATATTAACATAACCTATATCAAAGCCTTAACAAATGTAAGTGTGTGTAAGCCCCGAAATGCTTGAGAATATGTCTGACGTGCGCGCTGTAAGCTTTGATGTCGGACGTGATTGCATGCGCATGAAAAAAATCTAATAACTCGTCTTGTGGTAAAAATACTGATGACTTCCCTGGCGGTGACGCGCGGGAAAGGTAGGAGGAGAGGAAGGCGCCACGAGGGGGTGGTGGTGGTGGTGGTAGTGCTCCTCCTCCGCCTCCGCTGCGCTTGTCAAGACGAGGTTTGTTTGCCCGCTCATCAACGCGACCCGCCAATCCAGGCCAGGCACAGCAGCCTCCCGGGACCCTGGTGAACCCCCTCGACCCTCCCTCTGCTGTCGCTGTTGGTTGGGGCGCTGTTCTTGGCTCTAGCGACCTCATCCAAGCATGCACCCGACACACAGCTGCTACGGTAAAGAATAACACACCATTGGCTAGGACAGTGCTGTCCAAACTTTTTCGCCTATTGTACCCTTTATTACATTCTCCCACTGTTACGAACCCCCTATGGCTGACTAAAGTCAATTATATATATCATATTTGCATTACATTACATTATATTTACGTACACGTACAAAACGCGTCCTTCCTAGGTAACCAACCGTCCCTCCCTCTCTCTTTTCCTTCATAGAACATGGGAAGTTTCTGCTGTGTGTGTGTGTGTGTGTGTGTGTGTGTGTGTGTGTGTGTGTGTGTGTGTGTGTGTGTTCATCGTCTTTTCACGTACCCCTTTGATCTATGCTGCGTACCCCGAGGGGTACGCGGACCCCAGTTTGGACAACACTGGGCTAGGACACAGCAGCCTCCCGGGACCCTGGTGAACCCTCCTCGACCCTTACTAGCTGTGGTGGGTGGAATGGGGTCTTTTCATGACCTTGGCGATATAACCCAACACACAGCTGCTACGGTAAAGAATAACACACAGCAGGACACAGCAGCCTCTCTGGGACCCTGCTGAACACCCCTCGACTACTAGCTGTGATGGGTGGAATGGGGTCTGTTCATGACCTTGGCGACATAACCCAACACACAGCTGCTGCGGGAAAGACTAACACACCCATTACCAGGACACAGCAGCCTCTCTGGGACCCTGGTGAACCCCTCCCTTCCGAGCTGTTATGGATGGAACTGGGGTCTGTTCATGGCCTTGGCGACACCCACCCAACACACACAGACACACACACGGTAAAAAATAACACCCGCCAATCCTCTTATGGCTTGTCACTAACTCTTTTTTATTCCTACTTAACATTTGTGACTTAAACGGTGAAGAATAACCCACCATTGCTCTCCTTATAGCTTGTAACTTGCATTTGTTTTATCATTCCTACTGAACTTTTGTCACATTAAGCGGTACAAAGCAAAGTAATGCACGGAATTTACATGCGTTGTCACTGGTGTTCAGTCCAAGGGTCACTTTCTTAAACATTCCGGTGCCCAAGGACACATTATGGCAAGGTTTTCCTAGGAGTTTTGGGCATTTCCCGGGATAGTTTGATGACCCTTGGGGTAGTATGACCCTTCTGTACCAAGAACCTAAGAAACACGCATTTTACTAGGCTTTCATAGGAGTTTGGGGCATTTCCAGGGATAGTTCAATCACCCTGGTTGTAGTATGACCCTTCTTATGTACCATTAACCTAAAAAACACGCATTTGACAAGGCTTTCATAGGAGCCCATGAGAACCCCAGCGACTTCCACGAGAGGCTCTTCAAACAGACGAACTGCAGGGCCGATACGTTTAAAATATACAGACTTAAATGTTGAGGGTCAGGATATTTTTTTCTGTTTAAGTCGCGTCCCGCCAGCATGGCTCTCCGATAAACACGCCAGAGCTGAAGCCTCAAGTTAACTCGATGACGGCCGGGACAGGACAAAGTTTGAGGGCGGCACAAAAAGAGTCGGACAAAGTCTCGGCACAAACAAAGGCGAGGTGCAGCAGCAGCAGATGAGGTACTGTACTGTACTGTACTGTACTGTACTGTACTGTTTCGCATCCCGGCAGACGGCGAGGCAGGACGAGGCGACTCCGTCCTCTCTCCCTTTGTCCCTGCTGATCAAAGTCTCGCTCAGCCCGTGTTTTCTCCCTATCCCATTTTCTCCTTTTCTTTTATCCCGACTCGTTCTGGTCTTTTTTGCCCTCGCAGCTGACAGTTACAATAAATGGAAATGTATCTTGAAAGCTGCTGTAATTCACCAGTGGCCGGGAGCGTAATCTGTCTGGCGACGGAGATAACGAGCAACTCCTCCGCGGCTCTTTGTCTGTCTCCTTCCTGCAGACGGCAAGAAAGTTACTCTGCCCTTCCATTGTGGCGGCGCCTGGCCAGGGATGGCCGGGGCTTTGTGCGGGCCTCCCTGGCGTGACTCGGGCTCGCCATTTTTGTGCCGGTAATTTCTTTGGTGCGGCGTAAAAGCCAACCTGTTTTCCACGGGAGCTCAGTCACTCGGTAAAACAGGCACCAACATAAAAGGCCGGGCCACGGCCGTCCCGTGAGCCCGTGGGGGGTCGGGGCCGCCAGCCGTGTGGGCGCTGTGCTGCGGCGCTGCCCTCCCGCCCCGCCCCGCCCCGCCCGCATCCCGGCGGGGGCTCGGCGGGTGTTGCCCTTCCGTTGAGTAGCGTCAAGTGGTCCTCTCAGCCGTAATGGCGCGGCCCGTTGTCAAGTGACAAACTTAATGCTGCCTTTATGGCGCGCCGATGTGCATGAGAGGGAGAAAATAAACTGAACAACAGCATTTGTTTGCTCGTATCTGAATAATGAACATTCTCCGGCGTGTTCCTTCCGCGCACTGTTTTGAAGTGGAGCGAACTGACTTAGTTACTGCTCCGGCCTCCAAGGTCAGGGCTGCCGGTGCAGGTAGAGGACACACGAGCAGGGAACGAACGCGCTGCATACACAATGCCCGCCGTGTTACGAGGCTGCTGCGACCTGCTTGAAACACACCGCCGCCAGATTGTAGGAAGACAGCTCTGGCGATGACGGAAAGAGGAGAAAAAACATTCCACTTCAACACAGGCGAACTGTTTTACACGAGTGGGAAACATTTAACTTGAAAACACTAAACAAACAAAGGCAAACAAAGGGGAAAAAAAGAACACTGCACGTGCAGCCAGGGCCGGGCAGAGAGGCGCCGCGGCGAGGCCCTCCTCATGCACCTGTCCGCCGAAGCCTGTGTTTACATTCCGGCCCCGCCACGCCAGGGACACGCCCGCACCACTTCCTCCGCCTTCCCTTCACCTCAACCCCTCCCCTGTTTGTTCCCTTGCCTTTGTGTGTGTGTGTGTGTGTGTGTGAGAGAGAGAGAGAGAGAGAGAGAGAGAGAGAGAGAGAGAGAGAGAGAGAGAGAGAGAGAGAGAGAGAGAGAGAGATTTACATATATTTACATAGAAAATCAGACCACACAGACCCCATGGTCCAGACTTGGTGGTCTGTCCTTAAACCTAAGTGATTTTACATTAATCAGAAGACTCCAAAACGTTGCATTTCTACTCTAGTTGACATTACGTTGAAGGAAGTGACGGTCGAGCTTATTTTTGAAGGAGTCAATCGTGTTGCACTGGACCACTGATGGTGGAAGCTTATTCCATTCTCGCACTACAACGTTGGTGAAGAAAAATTTGGTGCAGTCTGAATTTACTTGTCTACATCTGAGTTTTACGCCATTGTTCCTCGTGCGCAAAGTTTCATCGATCATAAACAATGTTGATCTGTTTACATTCGTGAAACCATTAAGTATTTTAAAACATTCGATCAGTTTTCCTCGGACGCGACGTTTCTCAAGAGATAACTTGTTAAGGGTAGAAAGCCTTTCTTCGTAGGATTTGTTGCGCAAGGAGGGATCATTTTCGTTGCCCGACGCTGAACACCTTCTGATTTAGCAATATCCTTTGCATGGTTGGGAGACCAAAACTGTACCGCATATTCCAAGTGGGGTCTGACTAAACTGTTGTAGAGCGGGAGTATTACATCTTTATTCTTGAATAAAAAGTTTCTTTTAATGAAGCCCAACAGTCTATTCGCTTTATTTGCTGCATCGATGCATTGCTGTGAGAATTTGAGGTTTGACGCGATTTTGACCCCCAAGTCCTTGACGCATTGAACGCTTTTGAGTTTAACGCCGCGCATTTCGTAATCGAACTTCTTATTCCTCGTTCCAACTTGAAGGACCTGGCACTTGTGTACGTTAAAGGGCATCCCCCATCTATCCGACCAAGCTGAAATTTTGTGCAAATCCTCTTGGAGGCTTTGCCTGTCTTCGTCAGTGAGAACCGAGTTACCAATCTTTGTGTCGTCTGCAAATTTACTAATGCGGTTATTGAGTCCAACATCCACGTCGTTGATGTAAATAATGAAGAGCACTGGGCCAAGGACCGAGCCCTGAGGGACGCCACTAGTGACCGGCGCCCACTCTGAGTTAAATCCGTCAATCACTACCCTTTGTTGTCTGTTGCTCAACCAATTCGCGATCCATTGGTTTACTTGACCGTCAATACCTATTTGCTTTAATTTGTAAAGTAATTTATGATGCGGGACTTTATCAAACGCTTTCTGGAAATCAAGATAGACTACGTCCAGTGATTTAGTTACGTCATAAACAGTGAAGAGGTCGTTATAAAAGGTTAATAGGTTTGATAGGCAGGATCTTTTGTTTCGGAAGCCATGTTGTGAGTCCTCAATTAATGAATGGCTTTCAAGGTAACTCACAATTTTGTCTCTAATTATGCTCTCAAGTAGCTTACCTACAACCGAAGTTAGACTAATGGGCCTGTAATTACCTGGTACTTTTTTGTCTCCTTTCTTAAAAATCGGTGTCACGTTAGCCTTTTTCCAATCTGAAGGGACGATGCCTTGTCGCAAGAACATATTGAATACGGTTGTGAGGGTGGAGAGTATTTCGCTCTTTGTTTCTATCAGCAGAGTTGGATATACTTTGTCAGGTCCAGGACTTTTATTTGTTTTAAGTGATTTGAGGGCTTTGAGGACTTCATCGGGTTTTATTTCAAAGTTAGACAATGCATGCTCGGGATTTACATTAGTACTGGTGTTGGTGGTGGTAGTGGGAGGACTGTTATTATTAAACACCGAGGAAAAGTAATTGTTTAATAGGTTTGCAACGTGTTGGCTGTCAGTCACTAGTGCACCGTCGCTGTTTGTTAAAGGTCCAATTCCACTTCTGATCGCCTTTCTGTTGTTTATGTAACTGAAGAAGGATTTCGGATTATTTTTACAGTTGGCTGCAATATTTTCTTCATATCTACGCTTTGCCTGACGCACTAATCTGTTTATTCGTCGCCTGGCATCATTGTAAAGTCTAATGTTTTCGGGCGTGCTTTGCTCTTCCTTTAACCTGTAAGACAATTTTCTCTCCTTGACTGAGTGTTTAATTTCGCTATTAAACCAAGGTGGACTTTTATTAGTGTTAATTCGCTTCTCGCACAAGGGGACAAATGTGTCCTGCTGGGTGAGAGAGAGAGAGAGAGAGAGAGAGAGAGAGATTAAAGGCTATCGCTTGCAGGGAGAGGAGAGGAGAGGCGGGGCAGCGGGCGGCCCCTCACGGAACACCAATAAAAAAAAGACCACCCTGCATCACCCAGCAACTGGAAGTACCGGAGCGCTGCGCAGAAACTCGGGTCATTGGGCCTTACTCTTGAACATTTCGGCCCTCAAGCACACACTCATTAGACAAGGCTGTCGTAGGAGTTAGGGACATTTCCAGGGGTACTTTTATGACCCCGGTGGTAGTTTGATCCTTCTTCTTTACCATGAACGTTAAATAACATTCATGAAAACCCGGACTAATCTCCTTTTAGGCCTTTGTAAACAGTTGACGTAAGGAGCGGAAGCATCTGAGGGTCATATTCTTAAGCTTTTCGATCGCACAGCACACACACATTTGACAAGACTTTCGGAGGTGTTTGGGACATATCTAAAGGTACGTTTATGACCCTGGTGGTAGTCCAAATCTTCCACTGTGCCATGAACGTAAAAATACACCCATGCAGATCCTGTTAATCTCCTTTTGGCCCTTGTCAAGAGTTGACGTGAGAGGAGCGTGAGGTGGAAGCGTCTGAAAATACCAACCAAACACCTGTCGCTCCCCTTTAGGCCGCCGCTGCCGCTGCTGCTGGAAATGGTCGTGTTAGTGCAGGACAGCGACCCGGGTGACCGATCGGCAGGCGGGTCATACGTCATGGAAGATAGACGGAGCCGCTGTGCCCGCGAGGTGAAACACGAGTCACTGATTGGTTAGTCGTTTGCCAGGAAGCCTTCACCCTCGTCACTGCCCTTTCCTCGTCTCCTAAAGTGTTATGGGATAAGAAATTAAGAAGAATTGTAAGCGACGTGTGGAAAAGATTACAGCAGAGGTCATTGGCTTGGTTAGTCGTTTCCCAGGAAGCCTTCACTCTCGCCCTTGCTCTTTCCTCGCCACTTATAATATCATGGGGTAACAAATGAAGGTAAACCGTAAACACCATATATAAATGGGTGTAGTAGAGGTCATTGACTGGGTTAGGCGTTTACGAAGAACCATTCACCGTCGCCCTTGCCCTTTCCTCGTCCCCTAAAATGTTCTGGGGTAAAAAATAAAGGTGAGCCGTAAGCAACATTTAGAAAAGGTCACATGCAGCAGAGGTCACTGATTGATTTGGTTGGTCGTTTGCCAGGAAGCCTTCACTCTCGCTCTTGCTCTTTCGTTGCCACCCAAAATGTAGTGTAAAGGCAGTAAAGTTGAGAGCATATTGTGTTATACCTGCGCTTGGCCTCCGTGCTCATCTCCGTCGCATTTGCCTTTGAGCCTGTGGTAGATAAGAAATTATTATTTGGTGAGAAAAAGTGGACAACCCTTAACTTAAGCGACTTAGAAGATGAGAACAAAGACCATTTATCCGTGAATTCATTTGCCATTATCCAGGAAGCCTTTGCCCTCGCCCCTGGCCTTCCCTCGTCACCTAAAATGGGATGTGGGTTAGACAAGAAAATTATAACGAGTAATCAACGTGAAACATAACAGCCGAGGCCATTGCAGTCAAGACTATTCCTAAAGTATCAGCATCTTGGCGGCATTATAGCCTTTCCAGATGCAGAGATAAGATTTCTAACTGAGGGAGTTTCTTTTCTTTTCTTCATCTCTTTTTTACTTGATTGGCTCATGCTGCCCATGGTGCCCATCTTTAATCCTCTTTAGAGCAGGCATCGAGTCCGGGTTGATAGCTCGCACTCTAACCGCTCAACCACTGCCTTTGTACCCTTTAGTACAGTGTTGTCCAAACTGGGGTCCGCGTACCCCTCGGGGTACGCAGCATAGATCAAAGGGGTACGTGAAAAGACGATGAACACACACACACACACACACACACACACACACACACACACACACACACACACAGCAGAAACTTCCCATGTTCTATGAAGGAAAAGAGAGAGGGAGGGACGGTTGGTTACCTAGGAAGGACGCGTTTTGTACGTGTACGTAAATATAATGTAATGTAATGCAAATATGATATATATAATTGACTTTAGTCAGCCATAGGGGGTTCGTAACAGTGGGAGAATGTAATAAAGGGTACAATAGGCGAAAAAGTTTGGACAGCACTGCTTTAGTAGATGTCTATTATCAAATGTTACACGGCCACACTTCTAGTAGGCGATGTTCTTCTATTCTGAGACACCGGTGAAAGCACAGAGGAGGGGAGGAGGAGAGGAAACTGAGGCGAGGGTTGGATGTAAAGAGATCAGAAGAGTTCACACGAAAGGATTGGCCGTAGAGCAGAGGGGAGTGAGTGGAGAAGAGGGAAAGGATGAGGATGAGGATGGATGTGTGGGTAGTGGAGAGAGGGATGAGAAGGAAAGAATGAGTCAGAGATTATCTAAGAAAAGGAGGTAGATTAAGCTATGGTAGGTTAAGTTAGGTAAGGTTAGGTCGGGATAGGTTGGCCCTTTCGCCTGCTTGCTAGATTAGGTTAACCCCTTGACTGCGGATTTCCTACAAAAAGATATCACCAAGCTACAGGAATGGAACAAAAAGTGGCTGCTACAATTCAATGAAGAAAAATGTTGAGCCATGCAAATTAGGAGGGAAATCCAGCATACCAATACCACATGGGAAACACTCCACTATCCACCACAGATGCAGAGAAAGACCTGTGAAGGCAAAATCCGTGATAATCGCAGCGGACGGGTTAAGGTAGGTTACTATACATTTCAGCGGCGGACAAACGCTGTTTTTCGCAAATATCTCCTAAACGAATCGTTGGATCAGTATGACATTTCAGCACACTACAGTTAACATCCGGACCTAATTTATGGCTAACATACCACGATACTATATGTGTTATGTGAGGAGTTTACTCGTGGAAAATAACACAAACCCGACGAGTCATGTTGACGCATTCGAAGGAAAGTGTGCCCCCCCCCCAACACCCTCCCAAACTATTCCTAACCACAACTACTTCTCCCCCTTCTCGCTCTCATTGTCCTTCCTCTTCTCCCCCTAGCTCCTCGCCTCCCTCATCATTCTTATGTCCCTCCCTATTTCTTCCATCACTGTATTATATATTAGAATGTTATGTAGGTGTATATGTATAGATATGATTATTAACTAAGAGCATGGTACAATTCCATGGAGGCAAGACGTATTTCACGTTGATAATTACTGTACAACACCTGGATGCGCCTCGGCAGTCAATGAGTTATACCCTGCCTCTGCTTGAGTCATAGCCTCGGGCTGGGGAAGGGGGATGGTGTGAGTAGGGGGGTGAAGAGGGAAACGAGGAGGGGGATGCTGCGATATTGGGGTAGGGAAGGAGTGGTCTGGGGGTTGTTCGGGGCGTTGGTGGAGGGGTTAGACGAGTACCCCACACTCGTTCGATTCTGTATAACACCTTAGATATGATGACTGGATTAGGCTTAATATCAGTCAGTAAACTCCTCACATAACACACATTGCAATATGGTATATCAGCCATAAATTAGGTCCGGGTGTTAAAGGTAGTGTACTGAAATATCATACTGATCCAACGAATCGTTTAGGAGATATTTGCGAAAAACAGCGTTTGTCCGCCGCTGAAATGTATAGTAGGTTAGGATAGGTGTTAGGTTAGATATAGAATCGTCCCCCTGACATCCTCAACCTTACCTGCTCTCTCTCCCCCTTTTTCCTGTTAAAAGAAATGTGTTGAGACTGAAATTATCAAGAGGTGAGTAAATGTAAAGAAGGAAATGGATGAGGATAAAGGGGATGGGAAGGGGAAAGAATGAGTTAGAGGTTACATAAGGGAAGGAGGTTAAGAATGAATGACCTCCTGTTGAAACAAAATGTGCTGAGAGTAAAATTTCCAAGAAGTGTAGGAAATATAGAAAGGAAATGGATAAGGATGACGGGGATGGGAAGGGGAAGAACGAGTAAGAGTTTACATAAGGAAGGAAGGTTAAGGATGAATGACTTGTTAAAAAATGGGATAAGAGTAATATTATAGAGATTAGGAATTATAGAAAAGAAAATGGATGAGGATTATGGGAGTGGGAAGGGGAAGGAATGAGTCAGAGGTTACCTCCCGGAGCTCATCTTTAATCCTAGAATCTAGAGTCCGGGTTGATAGGTGATCTTCTGGACAGCATGTGGGTAGTTTTAAGCCACTCGGCGGCTGCTGAAAAATCTCAGCTTGGTGGCACCGGTCGGGGATTGAACTCGCGTCCTCCTGAACGCGGGGCCGTCTCGCTATCCGTTCAGCCACTCCCTCCCCTAAACCTGTTCTGCTTACCGTCTCTCTCTCTCTCTCTCTCTCTCTCTCTCTCTCTCTCTCTCTCTCTCTCTCTCTCTCTCTCTCTCTCTCTCTCTCTCTCTCTCTCTCTCTCTCTCTCTCTCTCTCTCTCTCTCTGAAATATATTAAATTATGTTAGGTTAAGTGAGGATAGGTTAAGGTAGATTAGGTAAGGTAAAGCTAGGTTAAAATAGGTTAGCTTAGGTAAGGCTCGGCAATGTTAGTTAGGTTAGGGAAGGCTCGGTGTTAGGTGAGGTTAGGTAAGGTTAGGAAAGTTAGGTAAGGTTAGATGTGGTTAAGTAAGGCTAGGATAAGCTAGGTTAGGTTAAGTTAAGCGAAGGCGTCCCTCTTACACCCTTACCCTCTCCCTCTCTCTCGCCCTTGTCGTCTCGTTAAGATAGATTAGGTTAAGTTAGGTTAGGTAAGGCTAGGTAAAGGTAGGTTAAGTGAAGTCGTCCCTCTTAAACCCATATCCTCTCCCTCTCTCTCGCCCTTGCCCTCTAGTTAAGATAGATTAGGTTAGGTTAGGTCGTTTTGCATTTCTCTAGACTCCCTGTCACACCCATTACCTCCCCCTCCCTTGCCTGGTCCCTCTAGCTAGTATAGATTAGGTTAGGTAACGCTAGAGTAAGTTAGGTTAGGTCTTCGTGGATTCCTCTAGACTCGTCCCTCTCACACCCTCCCCCTCCCCCTCGCCTCCCCCAATCTCCCTCGCCTCCCCCCTTCTCCCTCGCCTCCCCCCTCTCCCTCGCCTCCCCCCTCTCCCTCGCCTCCCCCTTGCTCTCTCGCTAAGATAAATTAGGTTAAGTTAGGTAAGGCTTGGTATAGTTAGGTTAGGTAAGTCGTCCCTCTCACCCTCTCCCTCTCTCTCGCCCTTGCCCTGTCGCTAAGATAGATTAGGTTAAGTTAGGTCAGTTCAGGTAAGGCAGAGTTAAGTTAGGTCTTCGTGCATTCCTCTGGACTCCTCCCTCTCACACCCTCCCCCTCGCCCTCTCCCTCTCTCCCTTCTTCGCCCAGACATTAGACGTTTTCAAATTTAATCAGATAAATTAAGTTCTAATAACGTCAAGGGGAGGAAGGAAGGCAGGGAGGGCGCGGCAGGGAAAGCGAAGCAGAGGAATGGCAGGTGGAGGAAGTGAGATAGGGTTGGTGAGGTAGGGTTAAAGAATGGAAGCAGAAGAATGGCAGGGGGGCGGAAGGATGACAGGGAAGGGTGCGGCAGGGGGAGGAAAACAGAGGAATGTAAGGGGGGAGGAAGGAATCCAGGGAGGGCGTGGTAGGGGAAAGAAAGAAGGGAGGCAAAGGAATGGCAAGGGGAAGGAAGGCAGAGACGGGGTGGCGAGGGGAAGGGACACAGAGGAATGGCAAGGGGTAAGGTGTGGGCGGCAGGGGAAAGGAAGCAAAGGAATGACAGGGGGCGGAAGTGGGGGGGTGGGGGGTGCCAGGGGGAAGGGAAGGGAAGCAGAGGAATGGCAGGGAAATTATAACAAGTCCCGCATTGTGTGGACGCCGCTTTAGAGGGAAGGAAACATGTCCTTTCATGGATCTCAATAACATGCGCGAGAAGATAATTATATGCATCCTTATGTTCACATTACTGTTGCAGATTCGCGGCAATATGATGCGGAAGTTTCTGCAGGAGACGATGGCGGCCGCAGTTTTCTTAATGTCAAGCGACAATGTCAGGAAACAAGGGGAGTGAGGCGCGTGAAGTCGTCAGAGTTCAACAGCAGGTGCCACCCAGGTCTTGGGTGCCACCAGCTCTAGACTCGGGGGGGTGCAATGTCAACTCCAGGCTACATAAATCCGCCAATGCCAAACCGAGGTGACGTGTTGAATCGGCGCCCTTATGACAGCACGAGAGCCCCGATGGCCTGCCCGCAACGCAGCATCTACCGCTTCCTTGGCGTGGCCGAGGACGCGCCCTTCGCCGAGGTGAAGAAGGCCTACCACAAGGCGGCCCTGCGGCTTCACCCCGACAAAAACCCGGACAATATTAAGGCTGCCACCAAGCAGTTCCAGGCGCTACAGTCTGCCTTCAGGGTGCTGAAGGAGCGGGAGGAGAGGGGCCTGCCGCGGAAGAAGGGGGGCTGTGGGAAGCCTGGGTGTACCAAGTGCTCCAGGAGGAAAGCTCAGCCGGAAAAAGGGGGCTGCGGGAACCCCGAATGCACCAAGTGTTTCGGGAAGGAAGGGGGTCAGAGCGAGGCCCCGCCGAGAGAGAAAAAGAAGCAAAAGAAGGAGCCCAAGAAGCGCCCCAAGGGGAGCGCGGAGACAGAATTTGAGCGGGAAAAGCGGCGAGCCGATCGGAAGTACTGGAGACATCGCCGCCGCAAGGAGAGGGAGGAGGAGGAGGAGCGTCGCTGGCTGGAAGAGGAGGAGGAGAGGATGGAGCAGGAAAGGGAGTACAGACAGATGCTGTACGAGCAGGAGAGGGAGAGGCGGGAACAGGAACGGATCCGTCAGCAGGAGGAGTGGAAGATGTTTGTTGAACACCGGGACCGCCTGCTGCGAGAGCAAGAGGAGGAGGAGAAAAAGAGACGGGCGAGGGAGAGAGCGGAGGACAGAAAGGAGGCCAAACGGAGACGTGAAGAGGAGAAGTGGGAGCAGTATCTTGAACTGCGAGCCAGCTGGCTGGGAGAGAGGCCGGGGGAGAACATGGCGGAGGTCAAGGCGCAGTTTCTCGCGGCCCAAGAGACGGTGAGGCGGGATGCCGAGAGGATCAAGCAACGGGAGGAAAGGATGTATAGAGAGGCCGGCTGGTCGATGGAGCAGTTTGTTAGGCCTTTTCTACCGGGGGTAAAGCGGCAGTCGGCGCCAGAAGCGAAGAGTGCCAAAACGATGCACTAAGCACCTCACCCGCCCTGCCCGGCAGCGCTATGGCCTTGAAAAAAGAAAAGTAAAACAAGTAAAAAAATAAATAAAATATATAAAAAAAGCCAAAAAAATATAAAATAAAAGATAAGACAAAAAAAAAAGTGTGCAAAGTTTTACAACTTGCTTAAGTTTCAGTTCAGTTTACCTTTAATTTAAATAAGGATTAAAGTTTAGCGTTGAAAAAGGAGCAAGGATTCCACTTAAAACAGTCGTCCGGCGCTTGAAGAAAATCTTGTAAAATGCAGAAAAAACGTTGCCAACTGCACAAACAATATGACTGTGTGAATGTGTGAATGTCTGTGTGTGTGTGTGTGTGTGTGTGTGTGTGTGTGTGTGTGTGTGTGTGTGTGTGTGTTTGAGAGAAGGGGGGAGACCACAACAACGGAAGGGTATCAAAAATAAAAGTAATGGGAAGGGATGAAGGCCCTGGCTTAGTGGCCCGGAATCCATGTAGCTACACCCTGGCTTCATTGTCTGGGTGGGATGCTGACCTTGGCTTAACTGCCTGGGTGGGATGCTGACCTGGGCTTAACTGCCTGGGTGGGATGCTGACCTGGGCTTAACTGCCTGGGTGGGATGCTGACCTTGGCTTAACTGCCTGGGTGGGATGCTGACCTTGGCTTAACTGCCTAGGTGGGATGCTGACCTTGGCTTAACTGCCTGGGTGGGATGCTGACCTTGCCTTAATTGTCTGGGTGGGATGCTGACTTTGGCTTAACTGTCTGGGTGGGATGCTGACCTTGGCTTAATTGTCTGGGTGGGATGCTGACCTTGGCTTAACTGCCTGGGAGGGATGCTGACCTTGGCTTAATTGTCTGGGTGGGATGCTGACCTTGGCTTAACTGCCTGGGTGGTATACTGACCTTGGCTTAATTGTCTGGGTGGGATGCTGACCTTGGCTTAATTGTCTGGGTGGGATGCTGACCTTGGCTTAACTGTCTGGGTGGGATGCTGACCTTGGCTTAATTGTCTGGGTGGGATGCTGACCTTGGCTTAAATGCCTGGGTGGGATGCTGACTTTGGCTTAATTGTCTGGGTGGGATGCTGACCTTGGCTTAACTGCCTGGGTGGGATGCTGACCTTGGCTTAATTGTCTGGGTGGGATGCTGACCTTGGCTTAACTGCCTGGGTGGGATGCTGACTTGGCTTAATTGTCTGGGTGGGATGCTGACCTTGGCTTAACTGCCTGGGTGGGATGCTGACCTTGGTTTAATTGTCTGGGTGGGATGCTGACCTTGGCTTAAATGTCTGGGTGGGATGCTGACCTTAGCTTAACTGCCTGGGAGGGATGCTGACCTTGGGTTAACTGCCTGGGTGGGATGCTGACCTTGGCTTAACTGCCTGGGTGGGATGCTGACCCTGGCTTAACTGCCTGGGAGGGATGCTGACCCTGGCTTAACTGCCTGGGTGGGATGCTGACCCTGGTTTAATTGTCTGGGTGGGATGCAGACCCTGGCTTAATTGTCTGTTTGGGATGCAGACCCTGGCTTAATTGCCTGAGTGAGATGCTGACCCTGGCTTAATTATCTTGGTGGGATGCTGACCTTGGCTTAATTGCCTGGGTGGGATGCTGACCCTGGCTTAGCTGCCCTGGGTTAATTGTCTGTTTGTAGTGCAGACCCTGGCTTAATTGCTTGGGTGGGATGCTGACCCTGGCTTAATTGCCTGGGTGGGATGCTGACCCTGGCTTAATTAACTGTGTGATGCAGACCCTGGCTTAATTGTCTGTTTGGGATGCAGACCCTGTCTTAATTGCCTGGGTGGGATGCTGACCCTGGCTTAATTGCCTGAGTGGGATGCTGACCCTGGCTTAATTGCCAGGCTATGATGCTACCCCTAGCTTAAATGCCTGGGTGAGATGCAGACCCTAGTTTAATTGTCTGTTTGGGATGCAGACCCTGGCCTAATTGCCTGGGTGGGATGCTGACCCTGGCTTAATTGCCTGGGTGGGATGCTGACCTTGGCTTAACTGGCTGGGTGGGATGCTGACCCTGGCTTAATTGCCTGGGTGGGATGCTGACCCTGGCTTAATTGCCTGGTTAGGATGCTGACCCTTGCTTAACTGGCTGGGTGGGATGCTGACCCTGGCTTAGCTGCCTGGGTGGGATGCTGACCTTGGCTTAATTGTCTGGGTGGGATGCTGACCTTGGCTTAACTGCCTGGGTGGGATGCTGACCTTGGCTTAATTGTCTGGGTGGGATGCTGACCTTGGCTTAATTGTCTGGGTGCGATGCTGACCTGGCTTAACTGGCTGGGTGTGATGCTGACCTTGGTTTAATTGCCTGGGTAGGATGCTGACCCTGTCTCAGCTGCCTGGGTGGGCTGCTGACCCTGGCTTAACTGCCTGCGTAGGATGCTGACCTTGGCTTAACTGCCTGGGTGGGATGCTGACCTTGGCTTAACTGCCTGGGTGGGATGCTGACCTTGGCTTAACTGCTTGGGTAGGATGCTGACCCTGGCTTAACTGCCTGGGTAGGATGCTGAGCCTGGCTTATCTGCCTGGGTAGGATTCTGACCCTGGATTAACTGCCTGGGTAGGATGCTGACCCTGGCTTAACTGCATGGGTGGGATGCTGACGTTGGCTTAACTACCTGGTTGGGATGCAGACCCTGGCTTAAATGCATTGGTGAGATACTGACCTCTGCTTAACTGCCTGGGTAGGTTGCTGACCCTGGCTTAATTTCCTGGGTGGGATGCTGACCCTGGCTTAACCGCTTGGGTGGGATGCTGACCCTGGCTCAACTGCCTGGGTGGGATGCTGACCCTGGCTTAACTGCCTGGGTTGGATGCTGACCCTGGCTTAACTGCCTGGGTGGGATGCTGACCTTGGCTTAACTGCCTGGGTAGGATGCTGACCCTGGCTTAACTGCCTGGGTGGGATGCTGACCTTGGCTTTACTGCCTGGGTAGGATGCTGACCCTGGCTTAATTGCATGGGTGGGATGCTGACCCTGGCTCAACTGCCTGGGTGGGATGCTGACCCTCGCTTTACTGCCTGGGTGGGATGCTGACCATGGCTTAACTGCCTGGGTGGGATGATGACCCCGGCTTAACTGCCTGGGTGGGATGCTGACCCTGGCTTAACTGCCTGGGTGGGATGATGACCCTGGCTTAACTGCCTGGGTGGAATGCTGACCCTCGCCTTACTGCCTGGGTGGGATGCTGACCTTGGCTTGATTTTCTGGAAGGGATGCTGAGTTGCTGACCCTGGCTCAATTGCCAGGATGGGATGCTGACCTTGGCTTAATTGTCTGGGTGGGATGCTGAGCTTGGCTTAATTGTCTGGGTGGGGTGCTGACCTTGTCTTAATTGTCTGGGTGGGATGCTGACCCTGGCTTAATTGTCTGGGTGGGGTGCTGACCTTGTCTTAATTGTCTGGGTGTGATGCTGACCCTGGCTTAATTGTCTAAGTGGGATGCTGACCCTGGCTTAATTGTCTGCTCGCTAGTTAAAATTGGGTTACCTTAGGTTAGGTTAGGAAAGGTAAGGTTAGGTTGACTCGTCCCTCCGGGACGAGTCAACCAGAGTCCCTCTGGCATTCCCTTTCTCTCGCTCCTACCTGGTTCCTAGGATAGATTAGGTTATGTAAGGCTAGATAAAGCTAGACTAGGTAAGACCAGTTAAAGCTAGAGTAGTTAAGACTAGGTGAGGCTAGGTTAGGTAAGTCGTCCCTCTCACCCTTTCCCTCTCCTTCGCCCTTCCCCTCTCGCTAAGATAGACTCGTCCCCATCATGCCTCTTACCTCTCCTTCCCTTGTATGCTCACTCTCGCTAGGATATATTAGGTTAGATTATGTTAGGTTAGGTATAAGGCTAGTGTAAGCTGGGTTAGGTCTTCCTGTATTCCTCAAGACTCGCCCCTCTCTCACATCCTTCCCCTTACCCTCTCTCGCCTTCTCTCGCCCTCGCCCTCTCGCAAGGATAGATTAGGTTAAGTTAGGTCAGGTAACGATAGTTAAGTTATGTTAGGTCTTCGTGCATTACTTTACACTATATTAAGTAAGGCTACGTTAGGTTAGGTTAGGCTCGGTAAGGTTAGGTAAGGCGAGATTAGGTTAGATTACTCTCTCTCTCTCTCTCTCTCTCTCTCTCTCTCTCTCTCTCTCTCTCTCTCTCTCTCTCTCTCTCTCTCTCTCTCTCTCTCTCTCTCTCGTAATCGGCAGCTGATGAGACGAAGAGCCTTAGACTCCACTCTGTCCAGAAGAGCTGTGTGAGTGGAGCCCCCTCACACGTGAGATGCATACTCCATACGAGGGCGGACAAGGCCCCTGTATATGGGTAGCAACTATGCGGTGGAAAAGAACTGGCGGAGACGATACTGAACGCCCAACCTCGAGGAAGCTAATTTAGTGAGAGAGATATGTAGTTTCCAGTTAAGATTTTCAGTTAAGGATAGACCGGGGATGTTTGGTGCTGAAGACGGCGACAGCTGAGTGTTGTCGAAGAATAAGGGATAGGTGTTTGGAAGATTGTGTCGAGTTGATAGGTGGAGAAATTGGATTTTTGAGGCATTGAAGGACACAAGGTTCCTTTTACCCCAATCGGAAATGATAGAATGTTCTGAGGTTAAGCGTTCTACAGCCTCCAGTCTGGAGTCATGTAATTCTTTTTTTTTTTACCGCATTTCTGTGTTCTTATACAATTCAGAATGGTATTAGAATATTCCTTGAGGGTTGATACATGTATTCTCTGGCCGTATGTAACTGAGTAGTATACCTTCAATGTTCTTTCTCTTCATTTCACTCTAGAACAGTATTTAAAAGAGGTAATGGATATATAATTACCGCATTTCTGTGTTTTTACTCCTTTGTATACTTAGGAATGGCATTATAATCTTCCTTAGGGGTTGATACATGTATTTTCATGCTTTACGTAACTGAGTATTATAATTTCAATGTTCCTTCTCTTTCCTTCACTCCAGAGCTGTATTTAAAAAGAGTTGGTGCGTACACATTTTCAGTGTTCTTTCTCCTTCACACAATTCAGAACACTATTGGCGTATTCCTTAAGGGTTTGTGGTTGCGTTATATTGCGTGCGTAGCTGACTGACTTACCATTTAAATGTTTTTTATTCTCCTTTCTCCACTCCATAACTATTGTAAAAAGAGTTACTGCATATCTTGTTTACCGTTTTCCAGTTCTCTTTCTCCTTTTTCCACTCCATAACTATTGTAAAAAGGGTTGGTGCATATGTTGCTTACCGTTTTACAGGACGCGGGAAGGTTAAGGAGTGGGTGCAGGCTGCCTGGTGATTTTCCCTCTCTCTCTCCCTCTCTCTCCTGCGGTGTTCCCCTCACTTGAGTGTTAGACTTAAGCCCCAAATACACTGCCGAATTTTGACCACGAACTTGACGCCGAATCAGTTCGTGAAAATATCGGCGACCGGTTCGCCGACATGACCAAGACTCTTACAGTTCGTGACCATTCGGCGACATGTCGGCGAATGCTCAAGCCAATTCGGGGACAATTCGGAGACATGTCGCCGACTATTCGGCGTCCATGTCGCCGAGCTAAAAATCTGAAATTTAAAAAAAAAATTTTGTCGCGGAATAACTGGTGACAAGTCTCCGAATTGTCTTCGCATGTCCCCGAAGTGTCGACGACATGTCGTGGACAATTCTCCGACAGTGCCAAGATTTCTGACAGCTGATCATCTGATGCCCATGTGGCATATAAAAGCACGGAAATCCGCGCCTACCTCATGGACTACTACAACACCCGGGGAGCAGTGGCCTGGCAGGACAGAATTGTGGGCGAGTAAATACCATGTGTGGTAATATGTGTGATAATATGTATGAGAGTATGTGTATTATTGTGTAATAAAATGTATAAATGTGACTTGTTTTTGTTTTGCTCTCCTACAAATATTTTAGAATGAATGAATGTTCACGTAATATTAATAAACAAACCAGTAACTGAAAGAAGAAATAAATTTAAATAAGTAAAAATGAAAAAAAAGGTTAAATAATGGCAGAATAATGATATTAAGAAATAAATAAAGTAATAAATAGTTAATTAATTATGCAATAAATGAAAATGTTAGTTCCATACCTATTTAATATATTCATGATTCTTCTTGTTTTTCATATTTTCTTGTTTAGCATTTATTATTATAGTATTATCTTATTCCGTATATATATATATATATATATATATATATATATATATATATATATATATATATATATATATATATATATATATATATATATATATATAGAGAGAGAGAGAGAGAGAGAGAGATAATACATAAATAGATAGATTGATTGATAGATACATAGATAGATAGATAGATAGACAGACCCCGTGTATTCCTCCCAGCGCGACCCGTTTGCCGTTTCGTGATTAATTCGCCGAATATTCGGGGACATGTCCCCGAATAGTCTTGGCCATTCGGCGACATGTCGGAGACATATCCCCGAATAGTCGGCTACATGTCGGCGACAAATTTGCCAATAAAATTAAAATTTCAACGGTCAAAATTCGGCGACAATTCGCCGAGCACCGCGAATCGGACGCCGAATTCTCTTGGACATGTCGGCGACAATTCGGCGTCCATTTTGCATTCGTGCACATTCGGCGAACGGCCGCGAATTTTTCATGCAACATGAAACTATCGTGGCGGTCGTGACCAACTGCCAAAAGTCGCGCGGTGGACGCAGACATGTCCCCGAACGGCCAAGAACAGGCAAGCAAGATGCCGAACTTGTCCACGACACAGGATGATTTGCATATTCGCGCACATTCGTGAACCAAAATTCGACAGTGTATTTGGGGCTTTAGAAGACATACAATGCTTACAAGACTTATACAGACAGACAGGCAAGCATGCAAGCAGACACATACATATAAACACACACACACACACACACACACACACACACACACACACACACACACACACACACTTACTAACAGACTACTTAACTAACTAAGAAGCAAACACACACACACACACACACACACACACACACACACACACACACACACACACACACACCTTCAAGCCTGTCCACCCAGCAGTATTAATCGGGAGTTGTGTCCCGTCTCCTGGCATCTGTTCGCCTCTCCTAGAATTCCTTCTCCTTCTGTCTCTCTCCGGCATATGACCACAGATGTTGCGCCGACTAAACGAAATTTTAAAACAATAAACATCGTCATACATACACACCAACATACATACACTCTGAAACATTCCTACATACACAAACACTCACTTGATGCCACTCCCAAAAGCCCTGCTCACACACAGACACACACACACACACACACACACATACACACACACACACACACCTTTGCACACCTTTGCAGCGATCAGACGTGCCCTCCAAATCCTCTAACTCTGCCTCAGCCACCAGTCATGGATCTTGAGGCAGTGAAAGTGCTCCTGGACTCTCAAGAACGGGCCTTTCTTTCCGCCATGGACTTGGTGGTGGAACAGCTCAATAAGCGTACAGAGTTGGTTGAAGGTACAGTGACTGATCTGATCAAAAGTCTAGAATTCTCACAGGCCGAAATTGTGGACTTAAAGAACAACATCAAAGTGCTTCAGAAAACGCTAAATGAGAAACAAGTGATTATTGAAGGACTTGAATCCAAAGTCTCGGAGACGGTACAGCGACTCAACTACAACGAGGACTATAGTAGACGCAATAATCTACGGATCACTGGCCTCCAAGAACAAGCGGGTGAAACATGGGAGAACACAAGCACCAAAGTGTCAAAGATGATCAACGATAATCTAGAGCTTCCCCCTGTGAGTCTCGAACGTGCTCACAGGGTGGGACCGGTCAACCCATCCCGCCCCCGGCCAGTCGTTGTACGGTTTGAGAAGTACAGCGACCGAGAAACAGTCATTAGGAATGCAAAGAAACTCAAAGGAACCGGCATCTACATCAGTGAAGATCTCTGCCCTGCCTCTCAAGAAATCAAGATGAAGCAACTACCTCTACTGAAGAAAGCGAGAGATGAAGGTAAAATCGCGTACTTCCGTCACACGCGATTGATCATCAAAGAAAAAACTGGCCAACAATCATCATTCGCAACCATCGCAGCTGACCCGACACATCGAGTCGCTGGTCCGACTCCTTACAGCTCTGGCGGGGGCGGGGCGGCCCACAGTGTTGGGACTGGGACCACTGGAGGCGTAAGTTCTGCTGCGACTGGAGACTCCCAGACCAGTGCTTCGAAGACTGCTACTTCCCTGACTGGTGCTCTGCCGAAGCTGCCTAGTGGTGGTGCTGGCGGTGCCTCCGCGTTGCTGCCTCATGCTGGTGCTGACGGGATGTCGACTGAGACAGGTGTTCAAATGGGAGGAGGAATGGACATAATGGGTGGACGTACCCAGAAGAATCTGAGAGAACGCAGGAAGAAGTAGATAAGTAAAGTCACTCAACATTCTTCAACTTCGATTTAACTAGCAGGATATCAGTACTCTTGTTTTCATTCATGTCACCCAAAATACTGTTTATTGTTATTGTACAACCAATTGTCATTCCTGTGGCTTTACTTAACACTTCAGGATTACCATTACCTCTACTTCACTTGTATTTCTTCTACCATTAATTTACTACTACCAATACAATTACTACTACCTCTTAATACTACTTATTTCTACTATTGCCGCTTACTACTACTACTACTACTACTACTACTACTGTTGGTGCTTCTATTACTGCTACTACTACTACCATTACTGCTATCACTACTACTACTACTACTACTACTACTACTACTACTACTACTACTACTTTTACTACTACTACTTTTATTACTACTACTACTACTACTACTACTACTACTGCTACTACTACTACTACTACTACTACTACTACTATTACTACTACTGCTACTGCTATTACTCTTACTACTATCACTGCTACTACCACTACTGCTACTACTACTACTGCTATTGCTACTACTGCTACTACTACTATTGCAACTACCACTGCTGCTGCTACTACTACTACTACTATTGCTACTACTACTACTACTGCTGCTATTACTACTACTGTTACTACTGCTGCTATTACTACTACTGTTACTACTACTACTACTGCTACTACTGCTACTACCACTACTACTACTACTACTATTACTGTTACAACTGCTACTACTACTACTACTTCAGCTACTGTTGTTACTTCTACCACTGCTGCTACTACTACCATTACTGCTACTACTACTACGCTAGATAACTACATGTTTCCTTTTAATAATGTTTCTGATGAAGATTTGATGGATGTTTTTAATTTCGATGAAATATTCAGGCAAGAAATTTATGAAAGCTTTGATCCCTTAAGTGTGCAAGATAACAATTATAACAATGATATCGATGTCAATCAGTTTTATATAAGATCTAGAAACATTAAATTTCCTAAATCTGAATATATTTTTCTTGATAATTTATCTTCTCTTTGTAACAATAGTGATTTTAATTTATTAACACTGAATGTAAGATCCATATCCACCAATTTCCAATATATCAAAGACAATGTACGGTCTGACAATGTAATTCATGACGTGCTTGGTTTCACTGAAACCAGGCTCGACGCAGGCATTTCTACATTGTATTCTTTGACAGCATATGAAATGTTCACAAATAACAGGAACAGGTATGGTGGGGGTGTGGCTGTTTACGTCTCGAACAGGTACACAGGTCATAAAGTAATTGAATTCAGTCGAATGGAAACATTTATTGAGAGTGTGGCAGTGGAAGTAAAATTTAATGGTAAAATATTTTTATTTATATGTATAATGTATATATAGACCTCCTCAAGGTAATGTGAATAATTTTCTTAATGTTCTCAATGAAATTTTAACTACTGCAAAAGATAAAAATCCTAGTGAAATATTTATTCATGGAGATTTAAATATGAATTTATTACATAATAATGACGATAACATTCAGGACCTTATGAATTTAATGTATAGTTATTCCCTGTTTCCACTTACAACCCTGCCAACACGAGTTACGGCCACATCCGCCACCCTTATATATCACATTTGGTCCACATGTGTTGAGAACAACGTAGGAAATTATGTAATCAAAACTGATATTACTGATCATTCTCCAGTGATATCTTTATTTAAATGTAACAATATTCCATCTCCTCCCACATTCATAACGAAAAGAGCGTTCACCCAGGAAGCTTTAGACACATTTAGTGCTGCACTTTCTCACACAGATCGGTCTGATGTCATAAACTGTACATGTCCTAACAACTCCTATAATCTATTTTACAACAATTTCAAAACAAATTATGATAATTGCTTCCCTAAGAAAACAATTAAAGTTAGTAACAAAAATAATCGCAGTCCACACATTACTCCAGCATTAAATAAGAGCATTAGTGAAAAACATAGACTTGAAAAACTAGCATATAAATAAGAACATAAGAACATAAGAACGCAGGAGTCTGCAAGAGGCCGGTAGGCCTGTACGAGGCAGCTCCTTTGACCCTAAGCTCCCGTGTATCTAACCCCACCTAATATCGCTGTCCATGAATTTATCTAGTCTATTTTTGAATGTGACAATTGTATTGGCACTCACCACATGACTGCTAAGCCTATTCCACTCATCCACCACCCTATTAGTAAACCAATTTTTGCCTATGTCCCTGTTGAATCTGAATTTATCCAGTTTAAACCCGTTACTTCGTGTCCTACCCGGTTCTCTTACCAACAAAACCTTATGAATGTCTCCCTTATTAAAGCCCTTCATCCATTTATAAACCTCGATCATGTCTCCACGCACCCTTCGCCTTTCTAGAGAATGCAAGTTTAACTGTTTGAGTCTTTCCTCGTATGGCAAGTTTCTCAACCCCTGAATCATCTTAGTCATCCTCCTCTGCACCGATTCTAACATTTTGATATCCATTCTATAGTAGGGTGACCAGAACTGAACCGCATAGTCAAGATGAGGTCTAACTAATGCTAAATATAGTTTGAGGAAGACTTCGGGGCTTCTGTTGCTTACGCTCCTTGAAATAAATCCCAGTACCCTATTAGCTCGATTTCTAGCTTGAATGCATTGTGCCCTTGGACGGAGATCAGAGCTCACTAAGACCCCTAAATCCTCTCGCACCCAGACCTACTTATGAGAGTGTCATTTAAGCAATAGTTATGTGAGGGGTTGTTCCTACCTACACTCAGAATACTGCACTTCCTACATTGAACTCCATCTGCCATTTATCCGCCCAGTCATATAATCTGTTGAGTTCACCTTGGAGAATACTAGCGTCCTGATCCGACTCAATTACTCTACCGATCTTGGTATCATCTGCAAATTTACTAACATCACTACTAATTCCTGTGTCTAAGTCATTGATATAAATAATAAACAAAAGTGGACCTAATACCGAACCTTGAGGGACCCCACTCGTAACACATCCCCAGTCAGATCTTTTACCATTGATTTGCACTCTTTGCTTCCTATTGCTAAGCCACGCCTTGACCCAGTTCAAAACTTTACCCTCTACTCCGTGAGCCTGTAATTTAAGCAACAGTCGTTGGTGAGGAACTTTGTCAAACGCTTTACTAAAATCAAGATAGATTACATCATAATTTTCATCTCTGTCAACCGCCTCAAATACTTTATTGTAGAAGGACAAGAGATTGGTGAGGCATGACCTACCTTTTGTGAACCCATGCTGCGAGTCGTGAATTAAGCTATGTTTCTCTAAATGCTCCCGAATGTTCCTGGCTATTATGGACTCCAGCATCTTCCCTATAACCGATGTTAAGCTAATTGGGCGATAGTTTGAATCAACTGACCTGTCCCCCTTTTTAAAAATCGGCGTCACATTAGCTACTTTCCATAGGCTCGGCACATAGCCAGTATTTACCGACATCTTAAAGATGTCGGTTAGTGGGTCTCTGATTATATCACCTAGCTCCTTTAATACCCTCGGAAATATCCCGTCAGGACCTGGCGACTTGTTCTTCTTAAGCTTATCTATCTCATCCTGAACTACTTGCCTGGTAATGATTATATCCCTCAATTTATCGCCATCCCCGCCCTCGTACACCTGAACTCTTTCCGGTATAGTCGTTCGATCCTCCTGTGTGAATACTGAAAGGAAGTAGTCGTTCAACAATGTGCTCATATTTTCGTAATTTTCTACTAGCTCCAATGTGTTTGATTTCAGCGGTCCAATTTTCTCCCGTGTTTTTGTTCTATACATCTGAAAGAAGCCCTTAGGATTACTTTTCGCCTCATTTGCTACTTTGATCTCATAGTTCTTTTTTGCTATCCTGGTGTTTTTCTTAACTAATCTAGATAGTTCGACGTACCGGCCCCTGATATGTGTTTCCCCATTCTTTATTTTCTGATAAATTCCCTTCTTTAACCCAATCTCGTGTTTTAGTCCACGAGTCATCCACTTAGGATCATTGTTTTCTTTTCTAAGTGTTCGCTGTGGTATATGCTGTTCTTGCTTCTCTACTATTACTCTCACTAAATTATTGTAAGACATTTCTACCTGGTTCTCCTGGCTCTCCAATCCGCAGCTCTGGCCCTCATGAATCCCTAAATTATCCCAGTTTACCCCTTCAAGATGTCTTCGAAGCCCCTCGTAGTTTGCTCTTCTAAAATCTGGCACTAACACTGGGTTTGGATCGCGGGTTACCGCCCAGTCTAACCTAAAACGAACCGTTCTGTGATCACTATTTCCTAACTCTCCGCCCACCTCCAACTCACGTAGCAAGTTCCCATTATTGGTTAGGACTAAGTCTAATATGTTATCTCCTCTGGTAGGCTCAGTAACTACCTGCTTAAGGAAATTATCTTGTATAACTTCAAGAAAGTCCTCGGCTTCCAGGTCACCCACTAGATCTTCCCAGTCTATATTCCTATAATTAAAGTCCCCCATTACGCAGACATTTCTACTCATACTCGCCCTGCCAATCTCCTGTAGTAATATACTCGTGTCCTGCCTGTTAAGGTTGGGTGGCCTGTATATAACTCCTAGAGTTAGTTTTTCTTTCCCTTTGTAAACGTCCACCCAAACTGATTCTGAATCCATGTTAGTTTTGACTGAGTTGTTAACTAAACATTTAAGTGAGTCTTTAACATATAGCACAACTCCACCTCCCTTTCTGCCCCTTCTGTCTTTGTGAAACATCTGATAACCCGTTATTTCAAATTCTGACCTAAAATTTCTATTAGCAAAGTCTATCCATGTCTCAGTGATCGCTATTATGTCAAAATTTTCTGAACAAGCTTCACCCCTTAGTAAGTCTATCTTGTTTCTGAGGCTCCTGCTGTTAGTATAGAAGATTCTTAGCCCGTCCTCTGTTACTCCTCTAGAATTACTTCTAAGCTGCCTGGTTATATTATGAGCTAGATGTCCCCTCCCATTACTCCTCCCATTGCTCCCATTACTCCTCCCCCCCTCGCCTATACTAAAAAATCCCCCAGGGTACCAAGTGCTCGCTCAAGGGAGTCTGAGAGAGCCTCAACACCCTTGAACGTCAAGTGTATCCCGTCACGGGCGTAGAGGGCGTCGTTGCCAAAGAAGAGGTCCCAATTGTCGACGAACAGCCACCCATTGCGCTCGCAGTGCTCAGCAAGTCTGCTGTTCACTGCTATCGCCCTGGACAGCCATCCATCGCCAACGCCCCTCCTTGGCAGGACGCCACACACTACTGGTGACCCACCAGCGTCACGTATCCTGCCTAACAATTCTCTAAAACGCCTGAGAAGGTCCTCGCTTGGCACACGAGAAACGTCGTTTCCGCCACAGCTGAGAAAGACAATGGGGTTCGATCTCTCGCTTGCCATACACGCCTCAATCCTGTCTGATATATGGCCCACCCCTGCCCCTGGGAAACACACCCTCGTCCTGTTCTTATCCTGGGAGCAAAAATCCCTGACACCATCCCGAACCTGACTAACACCACCACCACCACCCCGCCGGGCGGAGGGGGGGCCTGGCGGGTTGGGTGAAGGGGGGAGGGGAGAGCGGGAAGGGAGGGGAGGGACCTGCTGTGAAGAACGAGGAGAAATTGTGGAAGAGGTGGAAGGTGGAAAGGGGGAGGAGGAGGATGAAGAGGAAGAAGGAGAAAGGGAGGGTGAGGTGGTGGAGGGAGGAATGGACGAGGAGAGGGAGGAGGAAGAGGGGGAAAGGGAAGGTAAGGGATAGGTGTTGGAGGGAGGGACGAGCGAGGAGGCGGAGGACAAGGAGGAGAAAGAGGGGGAGGAGGAGGAGGAGGAGAGTGGGCGGGAAGAGGGGAGAGGGGGGACGGAAGAGGAAAGCGAAGAATTGGAGGAGGAGGAGGAGGAGGAGGGGGAGGAGGAGGACGAGGATGAGGAGGAGTAGGTGAAAGGGAGAGTGAGGTGGGGGAGGGAGGGACGGACGAGGAGAGGGAGGAGGAAGGGGAAGGTGAAGGACAGGTGTGGGAGGGAGGGACGAGCGAAGAGGCGGAGGACAAGGAGGAAGAAGAGGGAGAGGAGGAGGAGGAGGAGGGTGGGCGGGGAGAGGGGAGAGGGGGGACGGAGGAGGAAGGCGAGGAGGAGGAGGAGGAGGAGGAGGAGGAGGAAGAGGAGGAAGAAGAGGAGAAGGAGGGGTGGGAAGCGGGGAGATCGGAGATGGTCGAGGAGGAGGAGGAGGAGGATGGGAGGGGCTGCTGCGTGGTTGAAGACAATACTAGAGGGGAGGAGGACGAGGAAGAAGAGGAAGAGGAAGGGGAGGAGGACGAGGAAGAAGAGGAAGGGGAGGAGGAGGAGGCGGGGCTTGTTGCTGCTGCACTAAACAGTAAGTGTACCTGGGCGGCGAGAGTCGTAACCCTATTCTCTAACTCTATGATCCTCTGATCATCCTTCTGAGTCTTAACGCAGAACCTACAAACGTCCTTGGAAAGAAAGTACTGCTTGGCCATGCGAAGGCCACACCCAGAACAACGCTTGAGGGACGTCATGGTGAAGATATGGGCGAGGCAAGACGGAAACAATTAGGCGCGTTAAGACGATAACAAAGTACGCAGCTGCGGTGAGGTCGTCAGGTCAAAAATGTGTATCTAGGAAAACAAACCACAGCTGCTGTGAGGTCGCAGTCAGGTCAATTCCCCGGGGAAAAAGGTGTGTCTCGGGTAAAAAGGCGCGGTTATTTCTACCCACCAAGACAAAACATAGGCCAATATTAATATACTGAGAAATCACTTATGTAAAGAAGATAATAACTGTGTTCACTAGGTTTGCGCGGAAAGTGGATTATCTAGTGTTTTTGTGTGGACTTAGAAATTAACGTGGCTTGGCGCGCCTGATTCACGTAGTCCTATTATCACAGCACAGTAAAGTATCCTAATAATAGAAGGAGAAGAAAACACAAAAGCAATATAAAAAACACAAAAGCAATATAAAACCGTGTAGCACTGGGTTGGCGTGAAAGAATGTTGAATTTAGTGTAGATGTGGGAAGCTTAATACACTTGTCCTAGGAGTAACTGTGGATCACTATCTAACTATGTAAATACTAAATCAGAACACTTAGCGGTCTGTAGTAGAAGGCAGGGTAATCATCCTGGTTTTGTAGTCCTCCAGTACAGCAGCAGTTACACAGAAGCACAGAACGCCTCACACCGCGAAAGCAGAGGAAAACAGAGGAAAGAGCGAGTTGGCACCACACAGCAGCGGGGCAAAGTCACGTGTGAACCCAAGGAAGGTCGCGTGCTGATGAACCCAAGGAAGGTCGCGCGCTGTGAACCCAAGGAAGGTCGCGCGCTGTGAACCCAAGGAAGGTCGCGCGCTGTGAACCCAAGGAAGGTCTTTAACTTTTCGAGAGCAATATAGGACTTTCAGAAATAGACTAACATCACTTTTAAAAGAAGCAAAGAAGAAGTATCACCAAGACCAACTATTAGCTAGCCAAGGCAACCCTAAGTCTCACTGGAAGTCAATTAATAACTTATTAGGTAGATCTACAGATGGTAAAAGCAGTGAAATTGAGCTACGATCAATTTGTTACAACATTCCAGATAAATTTAATGAACATTTTTTGAAAGCAAGTCAGCAAGCAGCAGAAACTGTAGGTAATGAATTTTTTTAATTATTTACACAACTCTCCCAATTTTTCTATGTATTTATTTCCTGCCACAAACTTATAAATTGAAAAATATATTACGGCATTTAAAACTTCTTCCTCCGGATTTGATGATATTTCCCCAATTGTTTTGAAACGCACAGCTAATAATATATCCATTCCATTAACACACACAGTAAATCTGACGTTAAAAACTGGAATATTTCCGGATGCACTTAAAAAAGCCAAAGTTGTACCACTACTTAAATCAGGCAGTAGATCCGATATTAAAAACTATAGACCTATTTCAATACTTCCAGCATTTAGCAAGGTTTTTTGAAAAAGTTATTACTTCCCGTCTTGTAATTTTTTTTGAAAACAATAATCTACTCACAGACTACCAGCATGGGTTTAGGGCAGGTCGTTCCACAGAAACAGCTATTTTACAGTTCATATCTAATGTATATCAGTATTTAGAAAAGAAACATTATTTAATTGGAATATTTTTAGATTTATCTAAGACATTCGATACAGAATCACAAAATTTTATTGAGTAAGCTAAGTCACTATGGCGTTAGAGGTAGTCCCTTAAAACTATGTGAAAGTTATTTAACCAATAGGTCACAAGCTGTATATTGCAACGCCACGTATTCTTCTTTTAGGGCAATCAACAAGGGTGTACCGCAGGGGTCAATATTAGGACCGATACTCTTTCTCATCTATATAAACGACATTGTTAATGTAAGTTCTAAATTCAAATATACGATTTATGCTGACGATACAAATCTTTTATTAAATAATGTAAACATTAACGATCTTCATGTAAATTTAGTTACAGAACTAGAAAAAAATTATTATTGGAGTAAAATTAATGAATTGAGTCTGAATATTGCAAAAACTAATTACATATTTTTTCAAAATCGTTCATTACAATATAACATTCCTTCTATAACCATAGAGGGAAACACATTAGACAGAGTAAATATCACAAAATTTTTGGGTGTTTACATAGATGAGAATATGAATTGGAATCAACATATTTCATTTGTCACAAATAAATTAGCAAGGATGTGCGGTATTTTATGCAGAGTTCGCAATAATCTCACACCTGATTCCCTTACTAGGCTAACGTTGGTGTGGTTCCAGGCTAACGTTGGTGTGATATCCAGGCTAACGTTGGTGTGGTGCCAAACCCTTCTCCAGCCGCCCCCTTGCCCTCAGCGGTACCGTCGACACCAGCGGACAACACCACGCAACGGGAGGATGCTAGTGGCACCGACCATGATGGCTTCACCGTCGTGAATGGAGGAGCCAAACCAGCCAGACAAGCGATTTATCCTGTTCATTGCTTCAACAGGTTTGCCATTCTGGAGGAGGAGGACGAGCAGGAGAGCACCTTCCTGGTGGGTGACTCCATGATTCGCCAGCAGGTCGTTGAGTTCTGCGGCAGAGTTCCTCGTCGAAGACGGAACTATTGCTATCCTGGTGCTGGGATCGACATACTTAACTGCTGCTCTTGAGGAGATCTCCCCCCAGGCTACTAATGATTCACTGTTTGTTATTCACACAGGTACGAACGACGTCACCACGACCCGGTCTGAGGAACTCCTGGAGAAGTACCGTAGGCTCATCCAGCAGTATAAGACTAAATCCCCTAACATTTTGATTTCAGGAGTTCTACCACGGACTTGGGCGGAGAGCGACTTTTTCAGTAAGGCCTTCAGCCTAAACAACCGCTTACAGACTCTTTGAAGGGAGCTTGACGTGGAGTTCCTAAACGCATGGGACAATTTCTATAGACAAAATGAGCTCTTCCACAGGGACGGATTGCACCTTTCTCCCATCGGGGCAGCCAGACTCGGAAGGCTCCTCAACGAAGCAGTGCGTGTCATCCGAGCAAAAAACGAGTCACGGCCACGTCCCTCCACCCCGCCCGTGTAAATAGACGCCGTGCATCGCAACACCACCTCTATTACCAAGCCTCTAGATAACTTAAAAATCCTTAGTTTCAATGCGCGTAGCCTAAGAAACAAATTTGATGAACTGAGATGTCTTGCTTTAACAGAAAATTTTGACATAATTGCTATAACCGAAACATTTATCGACACCACAAATATTGATTTAAGTTCCGAATACAACATAGATGGCTACAGACTCTTCAACAAAGATCGTGTAAACCGTAGAGGCGGTGGCGTCGCCCTTTATGTCAAAAGCTATTTGCAACCCACTGACAAAACACCGGGAAACAGTAACGTTGAACATTTGTGCGTGCGAGTAAACATTGCAAAAGTCAATTTAAATATATCTGTCACCTACAGACCTCCCGGGCAATCACTCGATGACGACCTTGAAATGTACAGCGTCTTAAGGCAGTCACTTAATTACACTGATATTA
>NW_026110628.1:744231-802050 GCF_024679095.1 Eriocheir sinensis | reverse complement strand
AAGTAGTTCAGGATGAGATAGATAAGCTTAAGAAGAACAAGTCGCCAGGTCCTGACGGGATATTTCCGAGGGTATTAAAGGAGTTAGGTGATGTAATCAGTGACCCACTAACCGACATATTTAAGATGTCGGTAACTACTGGCTATGTGCCGAGCCTATGGAAAGTAGCTAATGTGACGCCGATTTTTAAAAAGGGGGACAGGTCAGTTGCCTCAAACTATCGCCCAATTAGCTTAACATCGGTTATAGGGAAGATGCTGGAGTCCATAATAGCCAGGAACATTCGGGAGCATTTAGAGAAACATAGCTTAATTCACGACTCGCAGCATGGGTTCACAAAAGGTAGGTCATGCCTCACCAATCTCTTGTCCTTCTACAATAAAGTATTTGAGGCGGTTGACAGAGATGAAAATTATGATGTAATCTATCTTGATTCTAGTAACGCGTTTGACAAAGTTCCTCACCAACGACTGTTGCTTAAATTACAGGCTCACGGAGTAGAGGGTAAAGTTTTGAACTGGGTCAAGGCGTGGCTTAGCAATAGGAAGCAAAGAGTGCAAATCAATGGTAAAAGATCTGACTGGGGATGTGTTACGAGTGGGGTCCCACAAGGTTCGGTATTAGGTCCACTTTTGTTTATTATTTATATCAATGACTTAGATACAGGAATTAGTAGTGATGTTAGTAAATTTGCAGATGATACCAAGATCGGTAGAGTAATTGAGTCGGATCAGGACGCTAGTATTCTCCAAGGTGAACTCAACAGATTATATGACTGGGCGGATAAATGGCAGATGGAGTTCAATGTAGGGAAGTGCAGTATTCTGAGTGTAGGTAGGAACAACCCCTCACATAACTATTGCTTAAATGACACTCTCATAAGTAGGTCTGGGTGCGAGAGGGATTTAGGGGTCTTAGTGAGCTCTGATCTCCGTCCAAGGGCACAATGCATTCAAGCTAGAAATCGAGCTAATAGGGTACTGGGATTTATTTCAAGGAGCGTAAGGAACAGAAGCCCCGAAGTCTTCCTCAAACTATATTTAGCATTAGTTAGACCTCATCTTGACTATGCGGTTCAGTTCTGGTCACCCTACTATAGAATGGATATCAAAATGTTAGAATCGGTGCAGAGGAGGATGACTAAGATGATTCAGGGGTTGAGAAACTTGCCATACGAGGAAAGACTCAAACAGTTAAACTTGCATTCTCTAGAAAGGCGAAGGGTGCGTGGAGACATGATCGAGGTTTATAAATGGATGAAGGGCTTTAATAAGGGAGACATTCATAAGGTTTTGTTGGTAAAAGAACCGGGTAGGACACGAAGTAACGGGTTTAAACTGGATAAATACAGATTCAACAGGGACATAGGCAAAAATTGGTTTACTAACAGGGTGGTGGATGAGTGGAATAGGCTTACCAGTCATGTGGTGAGTGCCAATACAATTGTCACATTCAAAAATAGACTAGATAAATTGATGGACAGCGATATTAGGTGGGGTTAGATACACGGGAGCTTAGGGTCAAAGGAGCTGCCTCGTACAGGCCTACCGGCCTCTTGCAGACTCCTGCGTTCTTATGTTCTTATGTTCTTATTGTTAGTAGACTGAGGCTGACTGCTCTTGTGGGTGAAGGCTATTTAGCTATCCGTCTATCTATCTCTTTATTTAATTGTCTTTTATTTAGATTCACTGTTGAAAAGCATTTTATAACGACTTCTCTCGTGTTGAAATCCTTTTTTTATCTTTATTTATTTATCTAATTATCGGTTTTATTTGTTGTATGTACCGATTTTCATTTTTTTATTTATATTTATTGTAGAAAGACTTTGTATTTATTGCAGATTGAGACACACTTTCCTTTGTGTTGAAAGGCTTTATGTTCATCTATTTATCTACTTATTTATCTTATTTAATTTATTGTTTTTTTTTTATTTTCATTTATTTATTGTTGGAAGGATTTGCATTTCTAGCAGATCGAGGCATGCCCCTCTTGTGTTGATTATCTGATTTATCTTATTTTTTTAATTTTTTTTATTATTGTTTATAGACTTTGTATTTCTAGCAGGTCGAGGCACACTTCCCTTGCGTTGAAAGGCTTTAGAAGAGACGGTGAGGATAACGCTTGAAATAACACAGAGTACGCGGAAGAAATCTACCCAATACAAGACAACCTAACACACAAGACTAAGGACAAGTAGCACAGTCCATCACGCTGGCTCTGTAATCGCCCGAACCAAACTCTTCAGTCTTCCACACTCCACAGCGGTTAGGTTTTCGACGCAACACCAGAAACACAAGAAATTTCCCGCACGGTTTCCTCAAATTTCTTAACCTAATCATGAACGCCAAACACTATACAAGGAATTTTTGAGAGAGAGAGAGAGAGAGAGAGAGAGAGAGAGAGAGAGAGAGAGAGAGAGAGAGAGAGAGAGAGAGAGAGAGAGAGAGAGAGAGAGAGAGAGAGAGAGAGAGAGAGAGTAATCTAACCTAATCTCGCCTTACCTAACCCTAACCGAACCTAACCTAACCTAACGTAGCCTTACTTAATATAGTGTAAGGTAATGCACGAAGACCTAACCTAACTTAGCTATCGTTACCTGACCCAACTTAACCTAATCTATCCTAGCAAGAGGGCGAGGGCGAGAGAAGGCGAGAGAGGGTAAGGGGAAGGATGTGAGAGAGGGGCGAGTCTAGAGGAATACAGGAAGACCTAACCCTGCTTACCCTAGCCTTATACCTAACCTAATATAATCTAACCTAATATATCCTAGCGAGAGGGAGCAGACAAGGGAAGGAGAGTTAAGAGGCATGATGGGGACGAGTCCATCTTAGCGAGAGGGAAAGGGCGAAGGAGAGGGAGAGGGTGAGAGGGACGACTTACCTAACCTAACCTCACCTAGTCATACCTAATCTAACTTTAACTAGTCTTACCTAACCTAGCTAGCCTTACATAACCTAATCTATCCTAGGGAGCAGGTAGGAGCGAGAGAAAGGGAATGCCAGTGCGAGGCAAGGAGTGCAGAAGGGACGACTCAACCTAACCTTACCTTGCCTAACCTAACCTAACGTAACCCAATCTTAACTAGCGAGCAGATAATTAAGCCAAGGTCAGCATCCCACCCAAACAATTAAGCCAGGGTCAGCGTCTCACCCAGACAATTAAGACAAGGTCAGCACCCCACCCAAACAATTAAGCCAGGGTCAGCATCCCACCCAGACAATTAAGACAAGGTCAGCATCCCACCCAGACAATTAAGACAAGGTCAGCATCCCACCCAGACAATTAAGCCAGGGTCAGCATCCCACCCAGACAATTAAGACAAGGTCAGCATCCCATCCAGACAATTAAGCCAGGGTCAGCATCCCACCCAGACAATTAAGACAAGGTCAGCATCCCATCCAGACAATTAAGCCAGGGTCAGCATCCCACCCAGACAATTAAGCCAAGGTCAGCATCCCACCCAGACAATTAAGCCAGGGTCAACATCCCACCAAGACGAATAAACCAAGGTCAGCATCCCACCCAGACAATTAAACCAAGGTCAGCATCCCACCCAGACAATTAAGCCAAGGTCAGCATCCCACCCAGACAATTAAGCCAGGGTCAGCATCCCACCCAGACATTTAAGCCAAGGTCAGCATCCCACCCGGACAATTAAGCCAAGGTCAGCATCCCACCCAGACAATTAAGCCAGGGTCAGCATCCCACCCAGACAATTAAGCCAAGGTCAACATCCCACCAAGACAATTAAGCCAAGGTCAGCATCCCACCCAGACAATTAAGCCAAGGCCAGCATCCCACCAAGACGAATAAAGCAAGGTCTGCATCCCACCCAGACAATTAAGCCAGGGTCAGCATACCACCCAGACAATTAAGCCAAGGTCAGCATCCCACCTACACAATTAAGCCAGGGTCAGCATCCCACCTAGACAATTAAGCCAGGGTCAGCATCCAATCCTGACAATTAAGCTAGGGTCAGCATCCCACCCTGACAATTAAGCCAAGGTCAGCATCCCACCTACACAATTAACCCAGGGTCAGCATCCCACCTAGACAATTAAGCCAAGGTCAGCATACCACCCAGACAAATAAGCCAAGGGCAGCATCCCACCTAGACAATGCAGCCAAGGTCAGCATCCCACCTAGGCAATTAAGCCAGGGTCAATATCCCACCTAGACAATTAAGCCAATATCAGCATCCCACCCAGACATTTAAGCCAAGGTCAGCATTCCACCCAGACAATTAAGCCAGGGTCAGCATCCCACCCAGACAATTAAGCCAGGGTCAGCATCCCACCTAGACAATTAAGTGAAGGTCAGCGTACCACCCAGACGAATAAGCCAAGGTCTGCATCTCACCCAGACAATTAAGCCAAGGTCTGCATCCCAAACAGACAATTAAGCCAGGGTCAGCATCCCAAACAGGCAATTAAGCCAGGGTCAACATCTCACCCAGACAATTAAGCTAGGATCAGCATCCCACCCTGACAATTAGGCCAAGGTCAGCATCCCACCCAGACAATTAAGCCAAGGTCAGCATCCCACCCTGGCAATTGAGCCAGGGTCACAATCCCACCCTGACAATTGAGCCAGGGTCAGCATCCCACCCAGGCAGTTAAGCCAGGGTCATCATCCCACCCAGGCAGTTAAGCCAGGGTCAGCATCCCACCCAGGCAGTTAAGCCATGGTCAGCATCCCACCCAGGCAGTTAAGCGAGGGTCAGCATCCCACCCAGGCAGTTGAGCCAGGGTCAGCATCCCACCCAGGCAATTAAGCCAGGGTCAGCATCCTACCCAGGCAGTAAAGCCAAGGTCAGCATCCCACCCAGGCGGTTAAGACAGGGTCAGCATCCAACCCAAGCAGTTAAGCCAAGGTCAGCATCCCACCCAGGCAGTTAAGCCAGGGTCAGCATCCAGCCCAGGCAGTCAAGCCAGGGTCAGCATCCCACCCATGCAGCTAAGCCAGGGTCAGCATCCTACCCAGGCAGTTAGGCCGAGGTCAGCATCCCAGCCAGGCAGTTAAGCCAGGGTCTGCATCCCACCCAGGCAGTTAAGCCAAGGTCAGCATCCTACCCAGGCAGTTAAGCCAGGGTCAGCAGCCCACCCAGGCAGTTAAGCCAGGGTCAGCATCCCACCCAGGTAGTTAAGCCTTGGTCAGGAACCCACCCAGGCAATTAAGCCAAGGTCAGCATCCCACCCAGGCAGTTAAGCCAAGGTCAGCATCCCACCCAGGCAGTTTAGCCAGGGTCCTCATCCCACCCAGGCAGTTAAGCCAGGGTCAGCATCCCACCCAGGCAGTTAAGTCAGGGTCAGCATCCCACCCAGGCAGTTAAGCCAGGTTCATCATCCCACCCAGGCAGTTAGGCCAGGGTCAGCATTCCACCCAGGCAATTAAGCCAGGGTCAGCATCCCACCCAGGCAGTTAAGCCAGGGTCAGCATCCCACCCAGGCAGTTAAGCCAGGGTCAGCATCCCACCCAGGCAGTTAAGCCAAGGTCAGCATCCCACCCAGGCAGTTAAGCCAGGGTCAGCATCCTACCCAGGCAGTTAAACCAGGGTCAGTATCCCACCCAGGCAGTTAAGCCAAGGTCAGCATCCTACCCAGGCAGTTAAGCCAGGGTCAGCATCCCACCCAGGCAGTTATGCCAAGGTCAGCATCCCACCCAGGCAGATAAGCCAAGGTCAGCATCCCACCCAGGCAGTTAAGCCAAGGTCACCATCCTACCCAGGCAATTAAGTCTGGGTCAGCAGCCCACCCAGGCAGTTAAGCCAGGGTCAGCATCCCACCCAGGTAGTTAAGCCTAGGTCAGCAACCCACCCAGGCAATTAAGCCAAGGTCAGCATCCCACCCAGGCAGTTAAGCCAAGGTCAGCATCCCACCCAGGCAGTTTAGCCAGGGTCAGCATCCCACCCAGTCAGTTAAGCCAGGGTCAGCATCCCACCCAGGCAGTTAAGCCAGGTTCATCATCCCACCCAGGCAGTTAAGCCAGGGTCAGCATCCCACCCAGGCAGTTAAGCCACGGTCAGCATCCCACCCAGGCAGTTAAGCCAGGGTCAGCATCCCACCCAGGCAGTTAAGCCAAGGTCAGCATCCCACCCAGGCAGTTAAGCCAGGGTCAGCATCCTACCCAGGCAGTTAAACCAGGGTCAGTATCCCACCCAGGCAGTTAAGCCAAGGTCAGCATCCTACCCAGGCTGTTAAGCCAGGGTCAGCATCCCACCCAGGCAGTTATGCCAAGGTCAGCATCCCACCCAGGCTGATAAGCCAAGGTCAGCATCCCACCCAGGCAGTTAAGCCAAGGTCAGCATCCCACCCAGGCAGTTAAGCCAAGGTCACCATCCTACCCAGGCAATTAAGTCTGGGTCAGCATCCCACCCAGGCAGTTAAACCAGGGTCAGCATCCCACCCAGGCAGTTAAGCCAAGGTCAGCATCCCACCCAGGCAGTTAGGCCAAAGTCAGCATCCCACCCAGGCAGTTAAGCCAAGGTCAGCATCCCACCCAGGCAGTTAAGCCAAGGTCAGCATCCCACCCAGGCAGTTAAGCCAAGGTCACCATCCTACCCAGGCAGTTAAGCCAGGGTCACCATCCTACCCAGGCAGTTAAGCCACGGTCAGCATCCCACCCAGGCAGTTAAGCCAAGGTCAGCATCCCACCCAGGCAGTTAAGCCAAGGTCACCATCCTACCCAGGCAGTTAAGCCAGGGTCAGCATCCCACCCAGGCAGTTAAACCAGGGTCAGCATCCCACCCAGGCAGTTAAGCCAAGGTCAGCATCCCACCCAGGCAGTTAAGCCAAAGTCAGAATCCCACCCAGGCAGTTAAGCCAAGGTCAGCATCCCACCCAGGCAGTTAAGCCAAGGTCAGCATCCCACCCAGGCAGTTAAGCCAAGGTCAGCATCCCACCCAGGCAGTTAAGCAAAGGTCAGCATCCCACCCAGACAATGAAGCCAGGGTGTAGCTACATAGAATCCGGGCCACTAAGCCAGGGCCTTCATCCCTTCCCATTACTTTTATTTTTGATACCCTTCCGTTGGGTTGGTCTTCCCCCTTCTCTCAAACACACACACACACACACACACACACACACACACACACACACATACACTCACACAGTCATATTGTTTGTGCAGTTGGCAACTTTTTTTTCTGCATTTTACAAGATTTTCTTCAAGCGCCAGACGACTGTTGTGAGTGAAATCCTTGCTCCTTTTTCAACGTAAACTTAAATCCTTATTTAAATTGAAATTAAACTGATCTGAAACTTAACCAAGTTGCAAAACCTGGCACACATTTTTTTTGGTCTTATCTTTTTTGTTTGTTTTTTGCTTTTTTTTTTTTTTTTTTTTTTTTTTTTAATTTTTTTAATTTTATTTTTTAAAGGCCATAGCGCTGCCGGGCAGGGCGGGTGAGGTGCTTAGTGCATCGTTTTGGCACTCTTCGCTTCTGGCGCCGACTGCTCCTCTCCTTCCCTCGCTCGCTTCACCCTCGGTAGAATAGGCCTGACAAACTGCTCAAGCGGCCACCCGGTCTCTTTATACATCCTTTCCTCCTGTTGCTTGATCCTCTCGGCATCCCGCCTCACCGTCTCTTGGGCCGCAAGAAACTGCGCCCTGACCTCCGCCATGTTCTCCCCCGGCCTCTCTCCCAGCCAGCTGGCTCGCAGTTCAAGATACTGCTCCCACTTCTCCTCTTCACGTCTCCGTTTGGCCTCCTTTCTGTCCTCCGCTCTCTCCCTCGCCCGCCTCTTTTTCTCCTCCTCCTCTTGCTCTCGCAGCAGGCGGTCCCGGTGTTCAACAAACCTCTTCAACTCCTCCTGCTGACGGATCCGTTCCTGCTCCCGCCTCTCCCTCTCCTGCTCGTACAGCATCTGTCTGTACTCCCTCTCCTGCTCCATCCTCTCCTCCTCCTCCTCCAACCAGCGACGCTCCTCCTCCTCCTCCCTCTCCTTGCGGCGGCGATGTCTCCAGTACTTCCGATCGGCTCGCCGCTTTTCCCGCTCAAATTCTGTCTCCGCGCTCCCTTGGGGCGCTTCTTGGCTCCTTCTTTGCTTCTTTTTCTCTCTCGGCGGGGCCTCGCTCTGACCCCCTTCCTTCCCGAAACACTTGGTGCATCCGGGCTTCCCGCAGCCCCCTTTCTTCGACGACTTCTTCTCTTTCCGAGGGGCCTCCTGCCCGCCCTCGGCCCGCTGAGCTTTCCTCCTGAAGCACTTGGTGCACCCAGGCTTCCCGCAACCCGCCTTCTTCCGCGGCAGGCCCCTCTCCTCCCGCTCCTTCAGCACCCTGAAGGCAGACTGTAGCGCCTGGAACTGCTTGGTGGCAGCCTTAATATTGTCCGGGTTTTTGTCGGGGTGAAGCCGCAGGGCCGCCTTGTGGTAGGCCTTCTTCACCTCGGCGAAGGGCGCGTCCTCGGCCACGCCAAGGATGCGGTAGATGCTGCGCTGGGGGCAGGCCATCGGGGCTCTCGTGCTATCATAAGGGCGCCGATTCAACACGTCACCTCGGTTTGGCATTGGTGGATTTAGGAAGCCTGGAGTTGACATTGCACCCCCCCGAGTCTAGAGCTGGTGGCACACAAGACCTTGGTGGCACCTGCTGCTGAACTCTGACGACTTCACGCGCCTCCCCCCACCCCCCTGTTTCCTGACACTGTCGCTTGATATTAAGAAAACTGCGGCCGCCATCGTCTCCCGCAGAAACTTCCGCATCATATTGCCGCGAATCTGCAACAGTAATGTGAACATAAGGATGCACATAATTATCTTCTCGCGCATGTTATTGAGATCCATGAAAGGACATGTTTCCTTCCCTCTAAAGCGGCGTCCACACAATGCGTGACTTGTTATAATTCCCCTGCCATGCCTCTGCTTCCCTTGCCTTCCCCTGGCACCCCCCACCCCCCCACTTCCGCCCCCTGTCATTCCTTTGCTTCCCTTCCCCTGCCGCCCACACCTTACCCCTTCCTAACCCTTGCCATTCCTCTGTGTCCCTTCCCCTCGCCACCCCGTCTCTGTCTTCCTTCCCCTTGCCATTCCTTTGCCTCCCTTCTTTCTTTCCCCTGCCACGCCCTCCCTGGATTCCTTTCTTCCCCCTTCCATTCCTCTGTTTTCCTTCCCCTGCCGCACCCTTCCCTGTCATCCTTCCGCCCCCCTGCCATTCTCCTGCTTCCATTCTTTAACCCTACCTCACCAACCTTATCTCACTTCCTCCCCCTGCCATTCCTCTGCTTACATTCTTTAACCCTACCTCACCAACCCTGTCTCACTTCCTCCCCCCTCCATTCCTCTGCTTTGCTTTCCCTGCCGCGCCCTCCCTGCCTTCCTTCCTCCCCTTGACGTTATTAGAACTTAATTTATCTGATTAAATTTGAAAACGTCTAATGTCTGGGCAAAGAAGGGAGAGAGGGAGAGGGAGAGGGGGAGGGTGTGAGAGGGACGAGTCCAGAAGAATGCACGAAGACCTAACTTAACTCTGCCTTACCTGACCTGACCTAACTTAACCTAATCTATCTTAGCGACAGGGCAAGGGCGAGAGAGAGGGAGAGGGTGAGAGGGACGACTTACCTAACCTAACTTTACCAAGCCTTACCTAACCTAACTTAACCTAATTTATCTTAGCGAGAGGGCAAGAGGGAGAGAGAGGGAGAGGGCGAGGGAGAGGGGGGAGGCGAGGGAGAGGGGGGAGACGAGGGAGAGGGGGGAGGCAATGGGTGTGACAGGGAGGCTAGAGAAATGCACAAAGACCTAACCTAACCTAGTCTATCTTAACGAGAGGGTAAGGGTGTAAGAGGGACGCCTTCGCTTAACCTAACCTAACCTAGCTTATCCTAGCCTTACTTAACCACATCTAACCTTACCTAACTTTCCTAACCTAACCTAACCTAGCTTATCCTAGCCATACTCAAACAAATCTAACCTTACCTAACTTTCCTAACCTAACCTAACCTAGCTTATCCTAGCCTTACTTAATTAAACACATCTGACTTTACCTAACTTTCCTAACCTTACTTAACCTAGCTTATCCTAGCCTTACTTAACCACATCTAACCTTACCTAACTTTCCTAACCTAGCTTATCCTAGCCTTACTTAAACACATCTAACCTTACCTAGCTTTCCTAACCTTACCTAACCTCACCTAGCACCGAGCCTTCCCTAACCTAACCTAACATTGCCGAGCCTTACCTAAGCCAACCTATCTTAACCTAGCTTTACCTTACCTAACCTACCTTAACCTATCCTCACTGAACCTAACATCATCTAATATATTCCAGCGAGAGAGAGAGAGAGACGGTAAGCAGAACAAGTTCAGGGGAGGCGGTGGCTGAACGGATAGCGAGACGGCCCCGCGTTCAGGAGGACGCGAGTTCAATCCCCGACCGGTGCCACCAAGCTTGGATTTTTCAACCGCCGCCGAGTGGCTTAAAACTACCCACATGCTGTCCAGAAGACCCCCCCATCAACCCGGATTCTAGATTCTAGGATTAAAGATGAGTTCCGGGAGGGCAGCATGAGCCAATGCAAGATGGCGCCAATATAAACACTCGCCAGCGCCAGATCGGGCTGGGCCGACCATCAAGACCCACCGGGAAGAAGCCTTGGACCGACCATCAGGATCCACCGGGAAGAAGCCTACCGGCGCTATAGGCCAAGACGTAAAAAAAAAAAAAGGTTTAAAATAGTCAGTGACGTGAGGCTGCCGGAGACCGTCTTGCTCCACCGGCACTGTGTCTGCCTGCCTGCCTGCCCCCCGCTGCCCCCCCCTCCCCCCAGCCACCCACCCACCTCCCACCCTCTCTACCCCCTCCACTACCCATCCACCCATTTACACCCACCCACAACTCTGACTCTCCACCTTCCCTTCCATTCCTTTCCCTTCCATTCCCTTCCCTTCCTTAACGCTGATTAATCCTTCTCCTTTTTTTCCATTCTACGTCCTCCTCCTCCTCCTCTTATTCTTTTTTCTCCTCCTTATCAGACTCCTCCTCCACATTTTCTTCATTTCCTTCTCTTTTTTCGCCTGCACCTTCTTCTCCTTCTCCCTCTCTTCCCTCTCTCCTGCTTCTCTTCTCCCAAACCTTTTATTTAACCTTCCTTTCTTCTTTCTTCTCTTCTTTTCTTCTTCTGCTTCTTCTTTTTCTTCTTCTTCTTCTTCCTTTTCTTCTTTTTTTTCTAATTCTTCTTTTTTTCTCTTCTTCTTCTTCTATATCGCTTTCAGTTCCCGATGCCAATCCTTTCTCTTCCCCCACTCACCCAACACCCACTAACCCCGCCACCACCCATCTACCACCCCATCTACCACCCACTTACCGACCCAAACATCCCTCCCACTCTACTTCTCTTCTTCCTGTTGCCGTTTCTTCTCCTCCTCCCTTCCCTTGGCTCTTATTCCTCCCTCCCCTTCCTCTCCCTTACCTACCCACCAACAACCCCACCCACAACCCCCGCTACCTACCCTCTCGCCCGCCCACTCGTCTCCGTGATGCCATTTCTCAGCCTTCCTTTCTCTTAGCTCTGATTACTCCCCTTTCCTCGCTCCCGCCCACCCACCCACCTCCTCACCCACCCGCCCACCAGACTCCGTGATGCTCTTTCTTCCCCTTCTCTTCCCTTCCCCTCTTTTCCCTACTCTGATTCCTCCTCCTCCTCCTTTATCCACTTGTCCTCTTCATCCTATCCCATTTTCTTTTCTTCATTTCCTTCAGTTTTTCTTTTTATTTTTACTTTCATCGCATCTTGTTCTCTCCACTTTCCTCTTTCCTTAAACTCATATTCCCCTTTCCTTTTCAGTCACTTTCCTCTTCACTCAATTTCCTTTTCTACATTTTCTACCCACCTGATAATTCTACTTTTATCATATTTTTTCTCTCATTCTTTATATTCCCTTCCCTTTCCTTCCCTAAGTTATAATTCCTCCTCCTTCCCTTCCTCACCCATCTCTCCTCTTTTCCAGCATAGCCCTTCCTATCCTCAGCAATATCCCCTATATTTCCTACTCTCTTTGGCATTCATTCTCCCCCCTTCGCTAATCTGTAATTCCTCCTTCCCTTCACCCAAGCCCTCTTCCCTACATGTCCTATCTCTTCCTCATCCATCTCCTTTTCTACATTTCCTAACCTCTCCGTAATGTCACTCTAAGCCAATTTACTTTAACAGGTCATTCATCTTTAACCTCCGTTCCCTATGTAACCTCTAACTCATTCCTTCTCCTTCCCATCCCCATAATCCTCATCCATTTTCTTTTCTATAATTCCTAATATCTCTATAATATTACTCTCATCCCATTTTTCAACTGGTCATTCATCCTTAACCTTCCTTCCTAATGTAAACTCTAACTCATTCCTTCCCCTTCCCATCCCCGTCATCCTCATCCATTTTATTTTCTATAATTCCTAATCTCTCCATAATATTACTCTCATCCCATTTTTCAACAGGTCATTCATCCTTAATCTTCCTTCTTTATGTAACCTCTAACTCAGGATGGGGTTCCCAGCCTTTTTGTTCCTCTGTACCCCTTGGACATTTTTATAAGTTCCCGTGTACCTCTAAAAATCTAGGATAAAAAACGATGAAATTGTAATATTTTTATGTTATTTTATAATGAAATCTGTGTGTGTAGACTGATGATATAATTTAAATAACAGTTTTGCTTACTAAAATGAGGAAATTGAAAAAAAAAAACACGACATTGTGCAATTTGAATGCAGATTACAACACAATGTATTGCACAGTGGTGGTTATTCTCTCGGACCCAATGTACCCTTGAAAAGTGCAAATGTACCACTGGGGGTAAATGTACCCCAGGTTGGGAATCCCTGCTCTAACTCATTCTTCCCCTTCCCATCCCCGTCATCCTCATCCATTTCCTTTCTATATTTACTACACTTCTTGATAATTTTACTATCATTACATTTTTTCCACAGGAGGTCATTCATTCTTAACCTCCTTCCCTTATGTAACCTCTAACTCATTTTTTCCCCTTCCCATCCCCTTTATCCTCATCCATTTCTTTCTTTACATTTACTAACCTCTTGATAATTATACTCTCAGCACATTTCTTTTAACAGGAAAAAGAGGGAGAGAGAGCAGGTAAGGTTGAGGATGTGAGGGGGACAATTATATACCTAACTTAACACCTATCCTAACCTAACCTACCTTAACCTAATCTAGCAAGCAGGCGAGCGGGCCAACCTAACCTTACCTAACCTTATCTAACACCTTACCTAACTTAACTCCTATCCTTATATAACCTCTGACTCGTTCTTCCCCTTCTCATCCTTCTCTCCTCTACCCACACATCCACCCTCATCCTAATGCTTTCCCTCTTCTCCATTCACTCCCCTCTGCTCTACGGTTTTAGTCCAAGCTTTTTATTTTTCCTCGCAGGCAAGCTATTCAGTCTCCCCAGCTTCTCTTTACTAAGTCTCTGATTCCTCCTTCCCCTTCCCCTCCTCGGCCCACTTCTCCCTTCTCCGTGTATCCGTTTTCAGTGTATTCCTCTTCTATATTTACTTTCCTCTGTTCTATCTACCTTTTATCAGCATTTTTTTTTCAATCTCAAACTCACTCACTCTCAGATTATTTCAGCTCTCACAACTATTTCCAAAGGCTACAAAGGAGATTAGTCGGGTTCTCATGAGTGTTTCTTCACGTTCATGGTCAAGAAGCCCTGGCAAACTCTCACTAGGCTCATAAAACTACCCATGGAAATACTACTAACATGACCTCTACCAAAGTGTTATCTAATGTGTGAATCGTGAAATGTTTGAGACTATTGGCCTTTTTTCAATCTCATGGTACAGTACCCTTGTCAAACTATCACCAGGCTCATAATACTACCCATGGATATGCTACTAACACCACCTCTTCGAAAACCTTGCCAAATATGAATGCGTGAGCCCCGAAATGTTTGAGAATGTAGACATTTTTCCACATTCATAGAGCAGAAGCCTTGTTAAACTACCAACTCCTACTACTAACACAACTCCCACGAAAGCCTTACCATATGTGTGCGGATATGTAAGCCCCGAAACACTTGAGTCACTCCTTTGCCTTATCTCCGTTTCGCTTCGGCACTACACAGCAGGCACCCGCATTTGGCAACCACGCCCTTGGGTCTTCTACTGCCCTCATCGCTCACGTCCCTTTCCTCTTTTTCTACCCTCTTCTATCTCTCCTCCTTACTGACTCTTTGCTCACCCTCCGTTCTGCCTCCAATGGTCAGTCCCAGCTCTTGTTCCTTCACCTCCAGCTTGCCTTCCTTCCCTCATGGCCCTTTCCTCTTTTTCTGGCCTCTTCTCTCTGTTCTCCGCTTCGCCTCCAACACTTTATTCCGCCAGCTCTCTGCTCACCCTCCGTCCTGTCTCCAATGGTCAGTCCCAGCTCTAGTTCCTTCACTTCTAGTTCACCTTCCTTCCCTCACTGCCCTCTCCTCTTTTTCCGGCCTCCTCTATCTCTCCGTCCTACCGCCTCCCACACTTTATTCCGCCACCTCTCTGCTCACCCTCCGTCCTGTCTTCAATGGTCAGTCCCAGCTCTTGTTCCTTCACCTCCAGCTCGCCTTCCTTTCCTCGAACCGCCAATCCTTTCGTCTGAACTCTTCTGATCTCTTTACATCCAACCCTCGCCTCAGTTCCTCTCCTCCTCCCCTTCTCTGTGCTTTCACCGGTGGCTCAGAATAAAAGAACATCGCCTAACAGAAGTGTGACCGTGTGATATACGATAATAGACGCCTACTGAAGGGTACAAAGCTTTAGAAGGAGATTCGTGATTCATGGAGGAGGCGGTGGTTATTAGCGTCATCTGTCATTTTTTCTACACGTCGCTTACAATTCTTCTTTATTTCTTACCCCATAACACTTTAGGAGACGAGGAAAGGGCAGTGACGAGGGTGGAGGCTTCCTGGCAAACCACTGACCAAATCAACGACTTCTACTGTAGCCTTTAATATATGGTGTTTACGGTTTACCTTCATTTCTTGCCCCATAACGCTTTAGGTTACAACGAAAGAGCAAGGACGAGAGTGAATGCTTCCTGGCAAACGACTAACCAAATCAACGACCTCTACTGTATCCTTTAATATATGGTGTTTACGGTTTACCTTCATATCTTGCCCCATAACGCTTTAGGTGACAACGAAAGAGCAAGGGCGAGAGTGAAGGCTTCCTGGCAAACGACTAACCAATCAATGACTCGTGTTTCATCTCGCAGGCACAGCGGCTCCGTCTATCTCCCATGACGAATGACCCGCCTCCCGATCGGTCACCCGGGTCGCTGTCCAGCACTAACACGACCATTTCCAGCAGCAGCGGCAGCGACAGGTGTTTGGTTGGTATTTTCAGACGCTTCCACCTCACGCTCCTCTCACGTCAACTGTTTAAAAGGCCCAAAAGGAGATTAACAGGGTCTGCATGAATGTATTTTTACGTTCATGGCGCAGTGGAAGAATCGGACTACCACCAGGGTCATGAACGTTCCTCTAGATATGTCCCAAACACCTCCGAAAGTCTTGTCAAACGTGTGTGTGCTGAGGGATCGAAAAGCTTAAGAATATGACCCTCAGACGCTTCCACACCTTACAGCAACTGTTTACAAAGGCCCAAAAGGAGATTAGTCCAGGTTTTCATGAGTGTTCTTTAACGTTCATGGTAAAGAAGAAGGATCAAACTACTACCGAGGGCATAAACGTACTTCTAGGAACGCCCCAAACTCCTACGAAAGTCTTGTCAAATGGGTGCGTGCTTGTGGGCCAAAATGTTCAAGAGTAAGGCCCGGTGACCTGAGTTTCTGCGCAGCGCTCCGGTACTTCCAGTTGCTGGGTGATGCAGGGCGGTCCTTTTTTATTGGTGTTCCGTGAGGGGCCGCCCGCTACCCCGCCTCTCCTCTCCTCTCCCTGCAAGCGTTGTCCTTTAATCTCTCTCTCTCTCTCTCTCTCTCTCTCTCTCTCTCTCTCTCTCTCTCTCTCTCTCTCTCTCTCTCTCTCTCTCTCTCTCTCTCTCTCTCTCTCTACTTGTGTTGCCTGTGATTCGTGTGTTGCCTGTGATTTCCCGACACGTGTTTGGTGTGTGTTCGCTTGTGGTTTCTGCCTGTGGTTGCCTCTGTGATTTGTGTTTCCGGTGTTTTTGCGTGTGATCTGGCTGTTTCCGGGTGTTCTGCGTGGGTTTCAGAGTGATTCAAGTGTGTTGTGTTTCCGGTGTTTTTGCGTGTGATTTGGCTGCTTCTAAGTGTACTGCGTGGGTTTCAGAGTGTTTTGAGTGTGCTGTTTTGTTTCCGGTGTTTTTGCGTGTGATTTGGCTGTTTTTCGAGTGTTCTGCGTTTCGAGTGTGTTGTGTTTCCAGTGCTTTTGCGTGTGATTTGGCTGTTTATAGTGCTCTGCGTGGGTTTCAGAGTGTTTTGAGTGTGCTGTTGTATTTCCGGTGTTTTTGCGAGTGACTTGAGGGTGTTTAGTCGTGCTTGTGCTTGGGTTTCTGAGTGTTTCGTGTGTCCCGAGTGTGACTTTGTGTTCCCGAGTGTCTCACGCGTGATTTGGGTGTGTCGACAACCCACCCTTTGAATTCCCTGAGGATTCAATCTGCTCCTCCTCACTACACCCTCTTTAAATCCCCTAGAGGATTAACACTTCCTACACCCCTTTCCCTCACCTCACCTAAGCCCCCCCCACCCTCGCTCACCTCACATCCCTTTTGCTCCTCTTCATCCCCTAGAGGATTAGCCCTTCCTACTCCTCCTTCACCTCCACATATTTCTAAGCCCTCCCCCCCTCACTCACCTTACCTCACATCCTATTTACCCATCCCTTCACCCACCTTACCTCGCCTCTTTCTTAACCTTTCTTGTTCTCACACACCTCACTCACCTCACATCCCTTCCTACTCCTCCTCTCTCCCACTTACCTCCTTTCCCAAACTCCCTCTCACTCATCTCACCTATTTCCTAATCCTCCTTGATCTCACACACCTCACTCACCGCCTCCCTTTCCCCCTCTTTACTCACCTCACATCCCTTCCTACTCCTCCTCTCTCCCACCTCACCTATTTCCTAACCCTCCTTGATCTCACACACCTCACTCACCGCCTCCCTTTCCCCCTCTTTACTCACCTCACATCCCTTCCTACTCCTCCTCTCCCACCTCACCTATTTCCTAACCCTCCTTGATCTCACACACCTCACTCACCGCCTCTCTTTCCCCCTCTTTACTCACCTCACATCTCTTCCTACTCCTCCTCTCTCCCACCTCACCTATTTCCTAACCCTCCTTGATCTCACACACCTCACTCACGCCTCTCTTTCCCCCTCTTTACTCACCTCACATCCCTTCCTACTCCTCCTCTCTCCCACCTCACCTATTTCCTAACCCTCCTTGATCTCACACACCTCTCTTTCCCCCTCTTTACTCACCTCACATCCCTTCTTACTCCTCCTCTCTCTCACTTTTCCTCCATTACTAAACTACCTCTCACACACCTCACCCCCTTTCCTAATCCCCTTCACTCTGTGTTTTTATCTCTTTCATTTCAGCTAAGATGGCACCTAAGAAGTGCAGTACTTGTAACGGTAGCTTCTCAGCTCACTTTTTTACAGGGCGTTCTGCTGTCTGTCGACTGTGTCTCTCCAGGCAGCATCTCGAGACAAGACTGCAGGAGCAGGAAGAGAAGATGGAAGAAGGCCAGAATAAAATAATAGAGCTTTCTCTCACCAGGCAGCATCTCGAGACCAGACTGCAGGAGCAAGAAGAGAAGATGGAAGCAGGTCAGAATAAAATAATAGAGCTTTCTCGCACTGTTGCCTCCTTGCAGGAATTCATCCATGTAACGGGCTTGTTGGGGGGCGTTTAAAGGGTGTTGATTAAGACTTCAGCTTCCTTAAGGCGAATTATATTCGTAGCCTTTATGTACAAGAAGCGACGGAGCGAGAGCGACTGTCGTTGTGTGTCAGTCGGACTCTCGTGAAGGAGTGGCGAGTTACAGGTTGGAAAATAATTGTTACAATTGGTCACGTATGTCAAGGTGACCTCCACGCACCATCGGAGTGCTAAGTATACAAAACTGAGACGGTAAACACTGACGGACGACATTCCTATAAGGTGGCGTGATCTATCTGTCGTGGGGTTTTTCCATTGACAATTGTATGCCTAATTCGTGGTGATATTAAATAATAATAATACATTGATATCCTACTATAACATCCAGGCTAACGTTGCTGTGGTGCCAAACCCTTCTCCAACCGCCCCCTTGCCCTCAGCGGTACCGTCGACACCAGCGGACAACACCACGCAACGGTAGGATGCTAGTGGCACCGACCATGATGGCTTCACCGTCGTGAATGGAGGAGCCAAACCAGCCAGACAAGCGATTTATCCTGTTCATTGCTTCAACAGGTTTGCCATTCTGGAGGAGGAGGACGAGCAGGAGAGCACCTTCCTGGTGGGTGACTCCATGATTCGCCAGCAGGTCGTTGAGTTCTGCGGCAGAGTTCCTCGTCGAAGACGGAACTATTGCTATCCTGGTGCTGGGATCGGCGACATAACTGCTGCTCTTGAGGAGATCTCCCCCCAGACTACTAATGATTCACTGTTTGTTATTCACACAGGTACGAACGACGTCACCACGACCCGGTCTGAGGAACTCCTGGAGAAGTACCGTAGGCTCATCCAGCAGTATAAGACTAAATCCCCTAACATTTTGATTTCAGGAGTTCTACCACGGACTTGGGCGGAGAGCGACTTTTTCAGTAAGGCCTTCAGCCTAAACAACCGCTTACAGACTCATTGTAGGGAGCTTGACGTGGAGTTCCTAAACGCATGGGACAATTTCTATGGAAAAAAATGAGCTCTTCCACAGGGACGGATTGCACCTTTCTCCCATCGGGGCAGCCAGACTCGGAAGGCTCCTCAACGAAGCAGTGCGTGTCATCCGAGCAAAAAACGAGTCACGGCCACGTCCCTCCACCCCGCCCGTGTAAATAGACGCCGTGCATCGCAACAAACCCGTAACCGTGATCCCGCAAGTACCACCACCTCTATTACCAAGCCTCTAGATAACTTAAAAATCCTTAGTTTCAATGCGCGTAGCCTAAGAAACAAATTTGATGAACTGAGATGTCTTGCTTTAACAGAAAATTTTGACATAATTGCTATAACAGAAACATTTATCGACACCACAAATATTGATTTAAGTTCCGAATACAACATAGATGGCTACAGACTCTTCAACAAAGATCGTGTAAACCGTAGAGGCGGTGGCGTCGCCCTTTATGTCAAAAGCTATTTGCAACCCACTGACAAAACACCGGGAAACAGTAACGTTGAACATTTGTGCGTGCGAGTAAACATTGCAAAAGTCAATTTAAATATATCTGTCACCTACAGACCTCCCGGGCAATCACTTGATGACGACCTTGAAATGTACAGCGTCTTAAGGCAGTCACTTAATAACAGCGACTCACTGATATTAGGAGACTTTAACCTCCCCCATATCGACTGGGCGACACTGTCAGGTACAGAAGGCGAGTCACATAGAATGATCGAATTTATAGAAGAAAATTATCTAAGCCAAATGGTTTCTGAGCCAACTCGACAAAATAATATACTCGACCTTGTTATAACGACCCAAGATAACCTAGTCAGTAGTGTCACGGTAGGAGAACACCTCGGTTCTTGCGATCATAAATTAGTGCGCGTCGACATTAAAGCTCAATCATCAGTGACTGAAAATAAAGTAAAGGTGCCCAATTTCAAAAGAGCTAACTTCGTAGAAATCCGACAAAAACTAACAGAAATACAACTATCAGATGACGGCAACGTAGAGGAAGCCTGGCTAAGCCTTAAAAATCACTTACTCACTCAGCAGAACACATTCGTCCCCTTGTGCGAGAAGCGAATTAACACTAATAAAAGCCCACCGTGGTTTAATAGCGAAATTAAACAATCAGTCAATGAGAGAAAATTCTTTTACAGGTTAAAGAAAGAACAAAGCACGCCCGAGAACATTAGACTTTATAATGATGCCAGGCGAAGAGTAAAAAGACTAGTAGGTCAGGCAAAGCGTAGATATGAAGAAAATATTGCAGACAACTGTAAAAATAACCCGAAATCTTTCTTCAGTTACATAAACAACGGAGAGGCGATCAAAAGTGGTATTGGACCTTTAACAAACAGCGACGGTGCACTAGTGACTGACAGCCAACACATTGCAAACCTCTTAAACAACTACTTTTCCTCGGTGTTTAATACTAACAGTCTTCCTCTCGCTACCACCAACACCAGTACTATTGTAAATCTCGAGCATGCATTGTCTAATTTTGAAATAACAACCGATGAAGTCCTTAAAGCTCTCCATTCACTTAAAACAAATAAAAGTCCTGGACCTGACAAAGTATATCCAACTCTGCTGAAAGAAACGAAAAGCGAAATACTCTCCTCCCTCACAACCGTATTCAATATGTCCTTGAGACAAGGCATCGTCCCCTTAGATTGGAAAAAGGCTAACGTGACACCGATTTTCAAGAAAGGAGACAAAAAAGTACCAGTTAATTACAGGCCCATTAGTCTAACTTCGGTTGTAGGTAAGGTACTTGAGGGCATAATTAGAGACAAAATTGTGAGTTACCTTGAAAGCCACTCATTGATTGGGGACTCACAACATGGCTTCCGAAACAAAAGATCCTGCCTATCAAACCTATTAACCTATTATAACGACCTCTTCACTGTTTATGACGTAACCAAATCACTGGACGTAGTCTATCTTGATTTCCAGAAAGCGTTTGATAAAGTCTCGCATCATAAATTACTTTACAAATTAAAGCAAATAGGTATTGACGGTCAAGTAAACCAATGGATCGCGAATTGGTTGAGCAACAGACAACAAAGAGTAGTGATTGACGTATTTAACTCAGAGTGGGCGCCTGTCACTAGTGGCGTCCCTCAGGGCTCGGTCCTTGGCCCAGTGCTCTTCATTATTTACATCAACGACGTGGATGTCGGACTCAATAACCGCATTAGTAAATTTTCAGACGACACAAAGATTGGCAACTCGGTTCTCACTGACGAAGACAGGAAAGCCTCCAAGAGGATTTGCACAAAATTTCAGCTTGGTCGGATAGATGGGAGATGCCCTTTAACGTAGACAAGTGCCAGGTCCTTCAAGTTGGAACGAGGAATAAGAAGTTCTAATACGAAATGCGCGGCGTTAAACTCAAAAGCGTTCAATGCGTCAAAGACTTGGGGGTCAAAATCGCGTCAAACCTCAAATTCTCACAGCAATGCATCGATGCAGCAAATAAAGCGAACAGAATGTTGGGCTTCATTAAAAGAAACTTTGTATTCAAGAATAAAGATGTAATACTCCCGCTCTACAACAGTTTAGTCAGACCCCACTTGGAATATGCGGTACAGTTTTGGTGCCCCCACCATGCAAAGGATATTGCTAAATTAGAAGGTGTTCAGCGTCGGGCAACGAAAATGATCCCTTCCTTGCGCAACAAATCCTACGAAGAAAGGCTTTCTACCCTTAACATGTTCTCTCTTGAGAAACGTCGCCTCCGAGGAAAATTGATCGAATGTTTTAAAATACTTAATGGTTTCACGAATGTAGACAGATCAACATTGTTTATGATCGATGAGAGTCTGCGCACGAGGAACAATGGCGTAAAACTCAGATGTAGACAAGTAAATTCAGACTGCACAAAATGTTTCTTCACCAACGTTATAGTGCGAGAATGGAATAAGCTTCCACCATCAGTGGTCCAGTGTAACACGATTGACTCCATCAAAAATAAGCTCGACCGTCACTTCCTTCAACTTAATATCAACTAGAGTAGAAGTGCAACGTTTTGGAGTCTTCTGATTAATGTAAAATCACTTAGGTTTAAGGACAGACCACCAAGTCTGGACCATGGGGTCTGTGTGGTCTGATTTTCTATGTAAATCTATGTAAATCTCTCTCTCTCTCTATCTCTCTCTCTCTCTCTCTCTCTCTCTCTCTCTCTCTCTCTCTCTCTCTCTCTCTCTCTCTCTCTCTCTCTCTCTCTCTCTCTCTCTCTCTCTCTCTCTCTCTCTCTCTCTCTCTCTCTCTCTCTCTCTCTCTCTCTCTCTCTCTCTCTCTCTCTCTCATCTACATTTGTCGTAGGAGAGAAAGCACAGGAAACGATAGGCAAAATGTATTACAGGGTTGGTGATTTTTTTAATTAAAAAAAATATCAGATTTTTTTATTTAAATCAGATTTTTATATATATATATATATATATATATATATATATATATATATATATATATATATATATATATATATATATATATATATATATATATATATATATATATATATATATATATATATATATATATATATATATATATATATATATATATATATAATATATATATATATATATATATATATATATATATATATATATATATATATATATATATATATATATATATATATATATATATATATATATATATATATATATATATATATATATATATATATATATATATATATATATATATATATATATATATATATATATATATATATATATATATATATATATATATATATATATATATATATATATATATACATATACATATAGACAGACATATCTCTTTATCCACACCACACTACATTCACATAACATATACACCTTTTCCAAAATTCAAATTCAAATGGCTCAATTATAATGCCTCGAGTCCCTGCCTGGGACCACAATACAAATTCCCCAGGAGGACTCCCTTCTGGCTGACCTGGACCTGAGAGAGGTGTCTTGATAACTCCTCAAACCTCTTTCTTCTCAATTTCTGCAACATTCGCGGTCTTCGCTCTAATTTTCATTCTGTGGAACATCATCTCTCCTCCTCTAAACCTCACCTTCTCTTCCTTACTGAAACACAGGTTTCTGAGGCTACTGACAGCAATCTCTACTCTGTTCCTCTCCTACTATCTCTATCCTAAATTTCAATCCAAAGGATGTTGCGCCTACGTGCGCAACGACATCACTTGCTCTCGTGCCCTCGACCTTGACTCTTCTGAATTTTCCACCATCTGGTTAAGACTTCACTGTCATTCTATTACTAAATACATCTGTGCTGTTTATCTCTCACCTAACTCTACCAACTATGTAAAATTCTTTGACTATTTGAATTCTAAAGTGGAGCACATCTTGACCCACTTCTCCTTCGCTGAAATCTCCATCCTAGGAGATTTCAATGTTCACCACCAGCTTTGGCTTTCATCCTCTTTCACTGACCATCCTGGTGAACAAGCCTACAACTTTGCTATCCTCAACGACCTAGAGCAGTTGGTCCAGCACCCTACACGTATTCCTGACTGTCTTGGAGATCGGCCCAACATTCTAGACCTCTTCCTTACCTCAAACCCTTCTGCTTATTCTGTCAAACTGTTCTTCCGTTGGGCTCCTCCGATCACAATCTTATTTCTGCATCCTGTCCTATCGCTCCTGTACATCCTCTGGACCCACCGAAGAGGCGATGCTTCTGGCATTTTGCTTCAGCTCGGTGGGACGACCTGAGGATGTACTTTCCGATTTCCGTGGAATGATTATTGCTTCCAGGATAGAGACCTCTGTGTGCTCAGCGCATCACAGAGGTGATTGTCTCTGGAATGGAGGCATACATTCCTCGTTCTTTCTACTCTCACGCTAAAAGCCTTGGTTTAATCACGCTTGTTCTCGTGCTGCTGTCAATGATAGAGAGGTAGCTCACAAAAGATACCAGAGCCTTCAAACTAATGCTAATTATGAACTTTACATTTCTGCCCGAAATCGCAAATCTATTCTCCGACTAACCAAAATTCTTTCATTAATAGAAAATGTCAAAACCTTGCTTTCTAACTCTTCCCGTGACTTCTGGCATCTAGCCAAAACATCTCCTCCAACTTCACTTCTTTCATCTTCCCTCCACTCTCAGTCCTGACGGCAACACTGCCGTCTCATCTATCTCTAAGGCTGAACTCTTCTCTCAAACTTTTTCTAAAAACTCCACTCTGGACGATTCTGGGCATATTCCTCCTACTCATCCCTTCATCCCTTCATCCCTTCATCCCTTCCCTTCTCCTTCCCGTCCCTCCCCCTTTCTTTCCCTCACTCCTTCCCTTTCCTTCCCTCCTTGCCCGTCACTTCTTTTCCTCCTTCCCCGTCTCTTTCTGTTCTCTTCCCTTCCCTCCCCTCGTTCCCGTTCCTTCTTTTCCATCCTTTCCCTTGAGAACAAAGAGAAATATGAAGTTGAAAAGTGTGTGGTGTTAGTTTTAGTTAGTTAGTTAGTTTGTTAGTAACACATTCTGACTAACCGTTTTCTAACCCCCCAAGAAATAGCTTAAACGCCCCCCCCCCCTACACACGTTGGTGGTCACTGCCCCCCAAAAGACCGTACGTTATTATATGGGTGGGTAAATAGTGACAGACCCAGCACACACACACACACACACACACACACACACACACACACACACACATATGGTTGCTCCTCTCCCCTGCCTTCCCTTCCTCCCCTTCCCCTGCCTCGCCCTGCCCCTCCTCCGCCGCCCTCATGGCATACTTAAGGCTGTTGGTGTGACGCGCCCCGCCCCTCACCAACACGAAAAGGATGTTGTTGGTGGGGCACTGAGCCTACTTTCCTTCTTCCTTCTTTTCTTTCCCGTTGACTTACTGGTTAGTTTGAAGTCTATTTGTAAAGTCTATCATGCTTACAAATGACTGAAACAATGAAGAACAGCACCGCTTCTTTCACGTGACTTCCATAGTGAATCATTTTGAAGGCCTTGGAAGTTTACTTTTCTTTTTCCTTCCTTCCCTCTCCAATTACTTGACTTACTCGTTGGTTTTAGGTCTATTTCAAAGGCCATTCAAGCTTAAAAATGACTACAGAGATGGAAAAAACACAGCTTCTTTAATACGACTTCATTTGTTAGTCATTTGGAAGTCCATGACTAAAACAATGGGAGAAACACAACTTTATACCTCATTTGCATTTACATTTGGAAGGTCTCTTATGTTTAAAAATGACTTAAACCAATGTTATATAATAGTTTCTTTGATACGATTTCACTTGTTCATCATTTGGAAGGCTTTTCATGTTTTAAACTTGCTAAAACCAAGAGCAAACACAATTGTCTCACATCCCCGGTGCAGAAGCTTTGTCAAACTAGAACTAGGCTCATAAGACTATTCATGGAAATACAAACACAACCTCTGCAAAAGCAATATCAAATGTCTGAGAATGTGGGCCAAAGACGCGTGCCCGACCAAAGCCTTTAGACCCGCCCTCGCCGCCACGCCAGCCCAGTGCGGGACGAGCTCACCACTGCCGCTGGGATGACAAGAGCTCGAGGCCGTTCACCTTATTGAGGGAGTAGATTAGGCGCTTCCTTGTTGTCCTTACGGCGACTGAATTCCTAATGGACATGTCTGCGAGGAACTACTGGGAGAATATGTTTGTTTGTGTATGAATGAATGTGTGTATGTGTATGTATGTGTGATTGTATTTATGCTAGTATGTATGGGCAGAAGGATGGTGGGGAGAGAGAGAGAGAGAGAGAGAGAGAGAGAGAGAGAGAGAGAGAGAGAGAGAGAGAGAGAGAGAGAGAGAGAGAGAGAGAGAGAGAGAGAGAGAGAGAGAGAGAGAGAGAGAGAGAGAGAGAGAGCATCATGGATTAGGTAACAAACAAAAAATAAAGATAATCTAACAACAAACAAGAACGATAAATGGACTCGGCGGGACACACCACGCGGAGAACTGACATCAGGAGGACAGCCAACGCAACAGTGACGACCCAAAACACGTACACGTCAGGGCAGGCAGAGGGCGAGCAGGTGGAGAGATTACATTAGATCATTGGCCGGAGCAGGATGGAGTACACTAGCATCAAACAGAGAAAGGTAGAGGAACAGACAACTGGGAAAGGCCTTTGTAATAGACTAGTAATAACTTAAGATGGTGAATATTAGAGTATTGCAGTCACTTAAGTAGAGCATTTGCCGGAGCAGGATGGCGTAATCTAACATCAAACAGAGAAAGGTGAAGGAATAGAGATGGACCATTGAGAAAGACCTCTGTTCTGCCATAGACTGACGATATGAAGTTTACAGTGTCAATCCCTAAAGTTAGAGCATTTGCCAGAGCAGGATGAAGAAGTCTAACACCTAACATAGAAAGGTGGAGGACGTTGGGAAAGGCCTTTGTTTTGTATTGTACTAACAAGGCCTTAAGATGAAGATTAGATTAAGTTTGAGTATTTGCCAAACCACGATGGAGTATAATATCAGAGAAAGGTGGAGGACGTTGGGAAAGGCCTTTGTTTTGTATTGGACTAGCAAGGCCTTAAGATGAAGATTAGATTAAGTTTGAGTATTTGCCAAACCACGATGGAGTATAATATCATGGAAAGGTGAAGGACGTTGGGAAAGGCCTTTGTTCTGCAGACGAGAGGCAAATTCTGTTAACTGTTAAAGTGCAAGAAAACGAAAAGAGAAAGGAAAAAAAAACGTGATTAATAGCCCAGAAACAGAGAAAAAAAAAACACGGCAATAAATCACAAATGTCTATTGAACTACCTACGACAGAAGGCAAATTCTATTAACTGTTAAAGTGCACGAAAACCAAAGGGGGAAAAAAAAGAACAGAAGCAGAACAAAAAAAAAAAATCACAAATGTCTATAAAACTACCGACGACAGGAGGCAAATTCTACAAACTGTTGAACGGAAAGAAAACGGAAAGCGGACAATATTAATCACGGACCGGGAACAATTGACGCCCCACTCTTAGTACGATCAAAAGGCAGCCAAATAGCACACCAGGGAGGGTAACGTTTGATCAGAAAATGTGTCACAGTACGAAAAGTCTAGTGGACAGAGGTGGACGGGAAATAGGACAGACTCAACATGAAGTGTAGAGGGAAGCAAGTAATATGTAGCTGATGTGGGCCATAGCGGGACACACACACACACACACACACACACACACACACACACACACACACACACACACACACACACACACACACACACACAGCGGCAGCCTCAGGTCGGTATTGCCAGACGCTTCCACCTCTCACATGAACGATTTCCAAAGGCGAAAAAGGTAATCAGTCGGGTTCTAAATTTCTAATGAGTGTTTTTTTAGGGTCATGGTACAGAAGAAGGGTCAAACTACCACCAGGGTCATAAAACTACATTTTGAAATGCCCACAGCTCCCACGAAAGCCTTGTCAAATGAGTGTTTCTTTAGGTTCATGGTGCAGAAGAAGGGTCAAACTACCACCAGGATGATAAAACTATATCTCTGGAAATGCCCACAACTCCTACGAAAGCCTTGTGAAATGAGTGTTTCTTAAGGTTTATGGTGCAGAAGGGTCAGACTACCACCAGGATCATAAAACTGCCCTTGGAAATGCACCAAACTCCTACGAAAGGCTAGTCATATGTGTATTTCTTTAGGTTTATGGTGCAGAAGAAGGGTCAAACTACCACCACCGTCATATAACCATCCTTGGATATGTCCCAAATACCTACGAAAGCCGTGTCAGATGTGTTTCTTTAGGTTTATTATGCAGATGAAGGTCAAACTACCACCAGGCTCATAAAACTACCCCTGGAAAGGCCCCAAACTCCTATGAAAGCCTTGTGAAATGAGTGTTTCTTTAGGTTAATTCCTGGTGCATAAGAAGGGTCAAACTCCCACCAGGGTTATAGAACTACCCCTGGAAATGCCCACAAACTCCTTGGAAAGCCTGTCAAATGCATGTGTTTGCCTCGGCGCCGAAATGTTTAATAAGTATACGACAGTTCCCTCAGTCCCCGCTCAGGTTCCTGCACACACACACCCTCGGCAGCCGGAAAAAGGGAGCGTAAAAGGCCGTGAAGGATACTGCCGGAACAAACTCAACTTAATGGTCAAGAAAGAACAGAGAACCTTTCCAAAAGCTTTCCGAGCGAGTACAACGATAAGTGGATGAAAGAGAAGGAAGGAACAGTGTACAGGAGGCAGAGGAACGGGTGGAGAGGAAGGGATGTGACGGGTGTGTGTGTGTGTGTGTGTGTGTGTGTGTGTGTGTGTGTGTGTGTGAGATATTTAGATTTACATAGAAAATCAGACCACACAGACCCCATGGTCCAGACTTGGTGGTCTGTCCTTAAACCTAAGGGATTTTACATTAATCAGAAGACTCCAAAACGTTGCATTTCTACTCTAGTTGATATTAAGTTGAAGGAAGTGACGGTCGAGCTTATTTTTGAAGGAGTCAATCGTGTTACACTGGACCACTGATGATGGGAGCTTATTCCATTCTCGCACTACAACGTTGGTGAAGAAAAATTTGGTGCAGTCTGAATTTACTTGTCTACATCTGAGTTTTACGCCATTGTTCCTCGTGCGCAAAGTGTCATCGATCATAAACAATGTTGATCTGTCTACATTCGTGAAACCATTAAGTATTTTAAAACATTCGATCAGTTTTCCTCGGAGGCGACGTTTCTCAAGAGAGAACATGTTAAGGGTAGAAAGCCTTTCTTCGTAGGATTTGTTGCGCAAGGAAGGGATAATTTTCGTTGCCCGACGCTGAACACCTTCTAATTTAGCAATATCCTTTGCATGGTGGGGAGACCAAAACTGTACCGCATATTCCAAGTGGTGTCTGTCTAAACTGTTGTAGAGCGGGAGTATTACATCTTTATTCTTTTTTAAAACGTTTATTTTAATGAAGCCCAACATTCTGTTCGCTTTATTTGCTGCATCGATGCATTGCTGTGAGAATTTGAGGTTTGACGCGATTTTGACCCCCAAGTCCTTGACGCATTGAACGCTTTTGAGTTTAACGCCGCGCATTTCGTAATCAAACTTTTTATTCCTCGTTCCAACTTGAAGGACCTGGCACTTGTCTACGTTAAAGGGCATCTCCCATCTATCCGACCAAGCTGAAATTTTGTGCAAATCCTCTTGGAGGCTTTGCCTGTCTTCGTCAGTGAGAACCGAGTTACCAATCTTTGTGTCGTCTGCAAATTTACTAATGCGGTTATTGAATCCAACATCCACGTCGTTGATGTAAATAATGAAGAGCACTGGGCCAAGAACCGAGCCCTGAGGGACGCCACTAGTGACAGGCGCCCACTCTGAGTTAAATCCGTCAATCACTACCCTTTGTTGTCTGTTGCTCAACCAATTTGCGATCCATTGGTTTACCTGACCGTCAATACCTATTTGCTTTAATTTGTAAAGTAATTTATGATGCGGGACTTTATCAAACGCTTTCTGGAAATCAAGATAGACTACGTCCAGTGATTTGGTTACGTCATAAACAGTGAAGAGGTCGTTATAAAAGGTTAATAGATTTGATAGGCAGGATCTTTTGTTTCGGAAGCCATGTTGTGAGTCCCCAATTAATGAGTGGCTTTCAAGGTAACTCACAATTTTGTCTCTAATTATGCCCTCAAGTAGCTTACCTACAACCGAAGTTAGACTAATGGGCCTGTAATTACCTGGTAATTTTTTGTCTCCTTTCTTAAAAATCGGTGTCACGTTAGCCTTTTTCCAATCTGAAGGGACAATGCCTTGTCGTAAGGACATATTGAATACGGTTGTGAGGGAGGAGAGTATTTCGCTCTTTGTTTCTTTCAGCAGAGTTGGATATACTTTATCAGGTCCAGGACTTTTATTTGTTTTAAGTGATTTGAGGGCTTTAAGGACTTCATCGGGTTTTATTTCAAAGTTAGATAATGCATCCTCGGGATTTACATTAGTACTGGTGTTGGTGGTGATGGTGGGAGGACTGTTATTATTAAACACCGAGGAAAAGTAATTATTTAATAGGTTTGCAACGTGTTGGCTGTCAGTCACTAGTGCACCGTCGCTGTTTGTTAAAGGTCCAATTCCACTTCTGATCGCCTTTCTGTTGTTTATGTAACTGAAGAAGGATTTCGGATTATTTTTACAGTTGGCTGCAATATTTTCTTCATATCTACGCTTTGCCTGATGCACTAATCTTTTTACTCGTCGCCTTGCATCATTGTAAAGTCTAATGTTTTCGGGCGTGCTTTGGTCTTTCTTTAACCTGTAAGACAATTTTCTCCTTGACTGAGTGTTTAATTTCGCTATTAAACCAAGGTGGACTTTATTAGTGTTAATTGCTTCGCACAAGGGGACAAATGTGTCCTGCTGAGTGAGTAAGTGATTTTAAAGTTTAGTCAGGCGTCCTCTGCATTGCCGTCATCTGATAGTTGCATATCTATTAGTTTTCGTCGGATTTCTACGAAGTTGGCTCTTGAAATTGGGCACCTTAACTTTATTTTCAGTCACCGATGTTTGAGCTCTAATGTCAACGCGCACTAGTTTATGATCGCAGGAACCGAGGTGTTCTCCTACCGTGACATTACTGACTAGGTTATCTTGGGTCGCTATAACAAGGTCAAGTATGTTATTTTGTCGAGTTGGGTCAGAAACCATTTGGCTTAGATAATTTTCCTCTAGAAATTCGATCATTCTATGGGACTCACCTTCTGTACCCGACAGTGTCGCCCAGTCGATATGGGGGAGGTTAAAGTCTCCTAGTATCAGTGAGTCGCTGTTATTAAGTGACTGCCTTAAGACGCTGTACATTTCAAGATCGCCATCAAGTGATTGCCCCGGAGGCCTGTAAGTGACAGATATATTTAAATTGACTTTTGCAATGTTTACTCGCACGCACAAATGTTCAACGTTACTGTTTCTTGGTGTTTTGTCAGTAGGTTGCAAGTAGCTTTTGACAAAAAGGGCGACACCAGCCCCTCTACGGTTTACACGATCATTGTTGAAGAATCTGTAGCCATCTATGTTGTATTCGGAACTTAAATCAATATTAGTGGTGTCGATAAATGTTTCGGTAATAGCAATTACGTCAAAGTTTTCTGTCAGAGCAAGACATCGCAGTTCATCAAATTTGTTTCTTAGGCTACGCGCATTGAAACTAAGGACTCTTAGGTTATCTTGAAGCTTGGTAATAGAGGTACTGGAGGGTTCAATGTTACGAGTCTGTTGCGGTGTGAGGTGTCTATTTACACGGGCGGGATGGAAGGACGTGGCTGAGAGTCGTTGTTTGTTGTTCGGGCGTTACGTACGGCGGTGTTGAGGAGCCTTCCAAATCTGGCTGCCCCGATGGGGGACAGGTGTATGCCGTCCCTTTGGAAAAGTCTACTCTGGCCGTAGAAATCGTTCCAGGCGTTAAAGAATTCGACGTCAAGCTCTCCGCAGAGAGTCTGCAGGCGGTTGTTGAGGCTGAAGGCCTTACTGTAGAAGTCGCCCTCATCCCATGTCCGTGGTAGAATTCCTGAAATCAAAATATTAGGGGATTTAGTCTTATACTGCTGGATGAGCCTACGGTACTTGTCCAGTAGTTCCTCAGACCGGGTCGTGGTGACGTCGTTTGTACCTGTGTGGAGAACAAAGAGTGAGTCATTAGAGGCCACAGCGGAGACCTCGTCCAGTGCAGCTGTGATGTCGTCAACACCAGCTCCAGGATAACAGTAGTTACGCCTACGACGGGGGACTCTGCCACAGAATTCAACCACCTGATGGCGAATCATAGAGTCACCGACCAAGAAGGTGCTCTGTTCCTCGTCCTCCTCCTCCAGTATGGCAAATCTGTTGTAGCAATGAGTAGGATAAATGGCTCGAGAGAGAGAGAGAGAGAGAGAGAGAGAGAGAGAGAGAGAGAGAGAGAGAGAGAGAGAGAGAGAGAGAGAGAGAGAGAGAGAGAGAGAGAGAGAGAGAGAGAGAGAGAGAGAGAGAGAGAGTCTACTAAATACAGCCTCCATTGAAAATTTGTCTATCCCTCTATCTATCTATTTATCTACCTATCTATCTATCTATCTATCTATCTATCTATCTATATCATCACTTAACTAAATCAAACCCAATCATTACTGCATATCCCACACTAACTCCTCTTCTTCTGGCTACGTTGCATCCCGCACTGGCCGCCTCTTCCTGCCCGCCACGCCCAGCCATGACAGCCAGAAACATCCCGTGCGGGCAGCCCAGACCCTCGGCAACACTCGCCAAGCCTCTGCCCAGCCACGACGCAGCCAACGCCTCGCTCAGGAAATACAGGAGCTTGCACACGCATAATTCCGTATTCTGAAACATTTCGGCGCCCAAGCACATCTATTTAACAAGGCTTTCGTAGGAGTTTTGGGCATTTCCAGGGGTAGTTTTATGACCCTGGTGGGAGTTTGACCCTTCTTCTGTATCATGAACCTAAAACACACTCATTTGACAAGGCTTTTGTAGGAGTTTTGGCCATTTCCAGGAATAGTTTTATGACCCTGGTGGTAGTTTGACCCTTCTTCTGTATCATGAACCTAAAAACACCCATTTGACTAGGCTTTTGTAGGAGTTTTGGGCATTTCCAGGGGTAGTTTTATAACCCTGTTAGTCTGACCATTCTTCTGTACTATGAACCCCCCCAAAACTAGCCTCTCGTAGGAGTTTTGGGCATCTCCAGGGGTAGATTTATGACACTGGTGGTAGTTTGACCCTTCCTCTGTACCATGAACTTAAGAAAACACCCATTATAATCCGACTGATCTCCTTTTTGGTATTTGGTAATAGTTTATATAAGAGAGATGATATTGAGATAAAAAGAGTGCTCTCTATATAACTTAACATATCTGAGCAATGCAAAAGACAACTAAGATTTAAGACTGTCAAACTAACTATATAATAAGAGTATGTGTTTTGGGCATATCCAGGGGTAGATTTTTGACCCTGGTAGTATGACCCTTCTTCTGTACCATGAACATAAGAAAACACCCATTAGAACCGGACTGACCTCCTTTTTGGTCTTTGAAAGTAGTTGACATGCGGAGTTTAAGCGTCTGACAATACCAAGGAGGTAGAATTGGTGGAGTCGACACGGCCCGCTAATCCCATTCATTGAGGTGAAGCCGACGAACTGTCAAATTTACGGGCAAACGATGGGGGTGGGCGAGCCTGGCCGAGCCCATTAAGAGGGAGCCTGACCTGACAACACCTGACACCTGGCCGTAAAAATGACAGCTCGGGCGGATTCACTTAATTGGGCTGATGTCGACTCCACGAATTCTACCTCCATGGACAATACCGATCTTACTCCTTTCCCTCACACCTCCTGCCAAGAGTCCAAAGAAATTTATGAACGGCGTCTATGCATACACAAGCCTCTCAGTTACCTCATCGTACATCTACTAACACCGTGTACGCCCTTTTTAAGTACCTTAACCGTCCCCTTTTAAGTGCCATTTCTACCTACTGAACAAGACGCTTTTCATCTCTACAAGTACTCAGTTTATGCACAGCGCCCATAGTTACCGCATCTTACATATACTAACACTGTGTACGCCCTTTTTACATGCCTTTACCGTCCCTTTTTAAGTGCCATATCTACCCACTGAACGTAACTCTCTTTGTCCCATCAACCCGTCCAGCCCCATGAGAGATAATGAGGACGTTAATTGAAGAGAAGATGATGATGAAGATGTGGAAGAAGAAGAAGAAGAAGAAGAAGAAGAAGAAGAAGAAGAAGAAGAAGAAGAAGAAGAAGAAGAAGAAGAAGAAGAAGAAGAAGAAGAAGAAGAAGAAGAAAAAGAAGAAGAAGAAGAAGAAGAAGAAGAAGGAAAAGAAGACGACAAAGAAGAAGAAACGGAAGAAGAAGAAGAAAAAGAAGAAGAGAAGAAGAGGAAGAATAAGAAAAAGAAAATGAAGAACAACAACAATAACAATAGCAAAAATAAAATAAGAATAAGAATAATAGTAATAAGAAGAAGAAAAGTCCCATTTATTTCCATCATTACAATTCCTCACATCATCTTCGTTGGCACACACACACACACACACACACACACACACACACACACACACAAGAACACGCGTCTCTTCCCCGTCGCCGCCGCGTCCTGGGTGCTCCTCGGCGCGGTGTGTTTATCCTGCTCAGCCTCAGCAGCCGCGACGCCTAGTCAGTTAAGGCTTGCAAACTTATTACCTCCAATTTGTCTTAAGAACGCGAGGCTTAAATATATTCCTCGTTCATCCTGACTACTGCACGGGGAAATTTGTCCTCCTCTCCTACTTTTGAAATTCGTGTTTTCTTATAAACATTGGTGGTTCTTACTTCTTAACTTCGGTTTTTATAAGAAAATTTGTGGCTTTACTCGAAACAAGTTTAACATTTCGTAAGTATATTATAATCCATCATCTATACTGTCTTTTAAAGGGGCAGCCATTAGTGAACTTTTTTTTTTCTCAGCTATTTTTGTCCTTGAGTTGTTTCCTTTACTCTAAAAAAAAATCTACAAATGTCTGTTCTTTAGTTGATTTCGTAACATTAATTTCCTTTGCCGTGAAACAGATGAGAATAAGCATTTTCATTTTACAAAAGAAATAATATTTTCTTTTTTTCGGGGAAAAGATATTTGATCATTAGCTACGAAGTTGAAAAAAATAAACTTCGAATCAAAAAACTGAGATCCAGTTGAAAAAAAAAGTTGCAATGTTATCCTTGTACACAGCAAGAACCGTAACGATAGTAGAAATATAAAACACTGGAGACTGAAAAGGAATTAAGAAAAAAAGTGAAGAAGAGGGACAGTAATGGATATTGAAATCTAAGACAATGAAGACTGAAAAGGAATTAAAAGGTTGAAGACGAGGGACAACCATGGATATACCAGTTGAAAAATAAGAAGCTGAGCACTGAAAAGGAATACAAAGATAAAAGAGAGGAACAGTAATATCAGTGTAATATAAAATACTGACGACTGAAAGGGAATCAAAAGGACGATGAAGTGAGGTTTAATGGATATCAGATGAAACATAAGACAATGAGGAACGAAAAGGAATTAAAAAGTTGAGAAAGAGGAACAGCAAGAAATATCAGTAGAAGTAAAAGATACTAAAGACTTCAAAGTAATGAGAGATGAAAGGGAGTGACGGTAATGCATATCAAGAGAAATAAAAGAGGAACAGCAATGCCTATCAGTAGAATTATTAGACACTGAAAACTGAAAAGGAATTAAAAGGATGACGGAGAGGAAGAGAAATGGATATAAATTGAAATCTAAAATAAAGGAGACTGAAAATTAACTTAAAGGATGAAAAGTGACGGTTTTGCATATCTACCGAAGACAGAAAAGGAATTACAACGATGAAGAGGGGTGAAGGAGAGAGGGAGGGGGAGAGGGGAGGCACAGATGACTCCCTGGGACATCTCGGCCTCTGATCTCGGTATGCAATGTCTACGCTACGCGTCGCGGAGATCAAAGGTTTATGGATCACCGACACCCCAAAGACGAGGCATCACCAGAGCCTGACAGCATCCCAGCCACACGGGGCACGCGGAATGTCACAGATCAAGCCGGGGAATAAATAGCTTGCCCTTGATGCCAATATGACCACACTGCCATCACTTCCAATACCAAAACTTTATATACCGCCACGAAAAGGGTGACAGTTTTGATTCGTCACTAAAATGGAGTTTCGCCGCATATCCAACGAGGAAATAAAGACGCAACACTACACACTAACACGACTGCCTTGAACGGGTAACCGCCACCACCACCACCAATACAAGCAGAGCAATTACTGAGAACACGTGCTGGACTTAGGTCACAAGCCAGAGCCATAGGAAACGTATTCAACACCATTTTTTTTAGATGCTGCCTCTAGCGCCGGTAGGCACTCTAGAGGGGCCTCTTGGACGACCCGAGTCCGTTAGTGGTGCAGGCGAATTTTATTTTGAGTGGCTGCCGTGATGTATGACTAGTTTGGCCCATGCTGCTCCCCGGTGCTCCGCTTGAAGGAAGTCGTTGAAGCTAGTGTTGACTGAGGGCCTGGCCAGCATGAAGGTAATCTTCTGACACTTGGCGATGGTTAAAAATTGCCATCGTCCTTCGGTGTGACTCAAACCCATATCCTCGGCTTGACACGATCCTCTTCACTGATTTTAAGAATTCCACTACAAGAGTCACCATTACGACATAAGATTTAATTAAAGAAAACAATACATCCCAGAAGATTAGCATAACGCCAGCAGTACATCTGACGGGACAAGGATCCAAGCGTTGCCACGGTACCACTAATATACCATACCGCACTCAAGACCCAGCGCTCGTTTCCTCCGTAGTAAAGAAAGGTAGCGGCCCGGCGTGAACCCTCAACAAAGGGTGAAGGAAGGTGATCCAGGACGAAAAAGAAGAACAAGTAAAAACCAATACAACTCACATGACAGGGATATCCAAGCGCTGCCACCAGTGTATCATCCCGCACTGAAGACACAACGCTTGTTTCTTCCGTAGTAAGGCACGACAGCGGCACGGTGTGATCCCTCAACAAAGGGCGAAGGGAGGCAATGCAAGACGGAACAAAAGAGCAAGTAAAAAACAATAAACCTTACAAGACAGGGATATCCAAGCGCTCCCACCAGTGTATCATTCTATACTCAAGACCCAGCGCTCGTTTCCTCCGTGGTAAAGCAAGGCAGCGGCCCGGCGTGACCCCTTAACAAAGGGTGAAGGGAGGCGATGCAGCGCGCGGCCACGAGGTGAAGGAAGAAAACAGGTAATATATATGTGGCGCTCCTTTCGCCCGGCCACAACTCCGACTTCTAACGACCCCCACGACACCGGAAATTTTTCACGAGGAGCGTATACGTACAGGCGGCGCGCGCGCGTGTGTGTGTGTGTGTGTGTGTGTGTGTGTGTGTGTGTGTGTGTGTGTGATGAATAACAGAATTTATTATTCGGCTTCACCTTTAGGGTACGGAAAAATACCATCCATTGTTTTCACTATATTGAGAGAGAGAGAGAGAGAGAGAGAGAGAGAGAGAGAGAGAGAGAGAGAGAGAGAGAGAGAGAGAGAGAGAGAGAGAGAGAGAGAGAGAGAGAGAGAGAGAGAGAGAGAGAGAGAGAGAGAGAGAGAGAGAGAGAGAGAGAGAAGAGAAGAGGAAGGAAGAGAGAGAAACATTAATCAGAAGACTCCAAACGTTGCATTTTTACTCTAGTTGATATTAAGTTGAAGGAAGTGACGGTCGAGCTTATTTACCACTGACGGTGGAAGCTTATTCCATTCTCGCACTACAACGTTGGTGAAGAAAAGGTGCATTGGTGCAGTCTGAATTTACTTGTCTACATCTGAGTTTTACGCCATTGTTCCTCGTGCGCAAAGTGTCATCGATCATAAACAATGTTGATCTGTCTACATTCGTGAAACCATTAAGTATTTAAGGAAGGGATCATTTTCGTTGCCCGACGCTGAACACCTTCTAATTTAGCAATATCCTTTGCTGGTGGGACCAAAAAAAAGTACCGCATATATTCCAAGGGTCTGACTCTACCTGACCAACTGTTGGGAGTATATATATTTATTCTTGAATACAAAGTTTTTTGAAATGAAGCCAAACATCTGTTCGCTTTATTTGCTGCATCGATGCATTGCTGTGAGAATTTGAGGTTTGACGCGATTTGACCCCCAAGTCTTCAAATCCTCTGGAGGCTTTTGCCTGTCTTCGTCAGTGAGAACCGAGTTGCCAATCTTTGTGTCGTCTGCAAATTTACTAATGCGATTATTGAGTCCAACATCCACGTCGTTGATGTAAATAATGAAGAGCACTGGGCCAAGGACCGAGCCCCTGAGGGACGCACTAGTGTGAGGCGCCCACTCTCTGAGTTAATCCGTCAATCACTACTCTTTGTTGTCTGTTGCTCAACCAATTCGCGATCCATTGGTTTACTTGACCGTCAATACCTATTTGCTTTAATTATCAAACGCTTTCTGAAATCAAGATAGACTACGTCCAGTGATTTGGTTACGTCATAAACAGTGAAGAGGTCGTTATAAAGGTTAATAGGTTTGATAGGCAGGATCTTTAGTCCCCAATCAATGACGATGCCTTGTCGCAAGGACATATTGAATACGGTTGTAGCAGAGTTGGATATACTTTGTCAGGTCCAGGACTTTTATTTGTTTTAAGTGAATGGAGAGCTTTAAGGACTTCATCGGTTGTTATTTCAAAATTAGGCAATGCATGCTCGAGATTTACAATAGTACTGGTGTTGGTGGTAGCGAGAGGAAGACTGTTAGTATTAAACACCGAGGAAAAGTAATTGTTTAAGAGGTTTGCAATGTGTTGGCTGTCAGTCAGTAGTGCACCGTCGATTTCGGATTATTTTACAGTTGGCTGCAATATTTTCTTCGTATCTACGCTTTGCCTGACCTACTAGTCTTTTACTCGTCGCCTGGCATCATTATAAAGTCTAATGTTTAACCTGTAAAACAATTTTCTCTCATTGACTGATTGTTTAATTTCGCTATTAAACCACGGTGGAAGAGGAAGGAAGAGAGAGAAGAGGAAGAAAGAGAGAGAAGAGAAAAGGAAGGAAGAGAGAAAAGAGAAAGACAGAAAAAGATAGACAGAGGCAGACACAGATTAGCCGACACACACACACACACACACACACACACACACGTGCGCGCACACACACACACACACACACACACACACACACACACACACACACACACACACACACACACACACACACACACACACACACACACACACACACACACACACACTGACCCCCTCCCCCCCCCCCCCTCACACACACACGGAGGAAAAAAAACAAAGAGAACCCGGAAATACGCAAGAAACCACACACACACACGCACCCGCCCACATAAACAACGCAGGAAAGCCGAAGTGTAAACATCGTATTTTGCATAATACCGCCTCGCCGGGAAGTCAGTCCGCGAGATAAGGACACGCGCGGAGAGCTACAAGCACGCAGCGAAGTAAGCACAACGAAGTGGACGAAACGCTACTCATTACCGATTTCTTAGACGTGTCCTTGGCAAAATAACCTTAAATTACGGGAAGTGAGAAACATAGATAGATAGATAGATAGATGGATAGATAGATATATAGATATGTAAGTAGGTAAGTAGATGATATAGATAGACGGATAGAAAAAGAGATAGACAGAAAAAGAGAGAGGGAATTGGCTTTAAAGAAAAAAAATAAGAAAATGGAAGAACATAAAGCAAAGGTAAAAGAAGGGAAAATGAGAGAGAGAGAGAGAGAGAGAGAGAGAGAGAGAGAGAGAGAGAGAGAGAGAGAGAGAGAGAGAGAGAGAGAGAGAGAGAGAGAGAGAGAGAGAGAGAGAGAGAGAGAGAGAGAGAGAGAGAGAGAGAGAGAGAGAGAAAGGAATGTGTCGTGGGGAGCGGTGGTCTATCAGCTGCCTTGAACCTTTTCCGTCTTTTTAAGTGGAACTCCGTTTATAGCCTTCAATGCTAAACTAGGATAACCTCTTTATTACTACGCAGGCTTTGTATTTCTCTTCCCTTCCTCCTCCTCCTCTCCTCCTCCTCCTCCTCCTCTTTCTACCTACCCTTTTCCCGCTCCTCATTTTTTAACTCGAGATCACAGGCTTCCTCATAATTGACAGCCTTCATAAGCACGCCGCCTGCCCTAAAAACTGTGAGCGCGCGTGTACACGAACTAGAAGGAAAGAAAGGGCGGAAGGAAAGAAAAGGGAGGAAACCAGGAGAAAAGGGAGGAAAACAGCCGTGAGTAAAAGAAGAGGGAGGAAGAGAAAGAGTGGAGGAGGAGGAGTGGATCAGGGGTAGCGTGGAACAGGAAGAGTTAGAGAAAGGAAGAGAAGTAACGAAATGACCGTGAGCATAAGAAGAGGAAGAGAGAGGAGGAGGAACACAAAGAAACACAAAGGAAGAACAAACAACAGCAGACCTGCTGGTCCTTACGAGGCTGTTTGTGACAAGCTACACTAACTATCTAATCAAAGGTGGAAGATGAAGGACAGCAAAGGCGAAGGCTCCTCCCCACCCACCCATCCCTCCAGCCAAGGCTGGCAGGAAAGGAAAAAGAACCATGCAGATGGAAAAACTGCATGGAATTCATGTAGGAAAGAGGAAAGAACTACCATTACTGCTACCACTAACCGGGCGATAAAAGCGGACAAGGAGGAGGAGGAGGAGGAGGAGGAGGAGGAGGAGGAGAAAGCGATGGAGGAGGCAGGGTCCCTCTCCCTCTCCCTCTACCCCCCCCTCTCTCCTTGGCAAGTTGTATCTACTATGCATCTTCACTCTTTCATCCCTTTCGCTGGTAAAAACGTGCGCTTAGGTGGTGTGTCTTGTAGTAATCGAGGAAGAGGCTTACTATTACACTATTTACTACTGTACTTTGATGCTGTACTAGTGAGGCAAAGGTTTACTACTCCACTATACTATGCAAGAGTTAACCAGCATCTTCATTCATTCATCCCGTCCGCTGGCAAAAACGTGAGCTTAGGCTGTGTGTGTCTTGTAGGAGCTCAGGGAGAGGTTTACCGCTACAGCATTCACGACTATATGCTATTCCCATACCAGTATTTCCCAAGCCCAAGCGCTGACTACTAAAAGAAATAGCCACTCCATAAGGAAAATGTATAAATGTAGCTTCCAAATATTAAAAAATGAAGGCATACATAACATTCTAATCCCGCAGGTCAGTATAATATTTTCTGGCGGCGAGGAATAAAAAAGGTAAAAAATGTCGCCCGTTAATAAAGAAAAACTGAAAATTCTGCTGTGGGTAAAAATATTAACGTTAGGAACACACACACACACACACACACACACACACACACACACACACACACACACACACACACACACACACACACACACAAGCGGGAGGATGACGTCATTTACAAATAAGAGCTTTCCGTGTTGGTCCAATATGGCGCGGCTGATCCCTTGAGGAGGCGGCTTCCGGAGACACGAGGACAAGGGAGAACGAGGCGGAGAAGCCGGAGGAGGGAGCCGGAGGAAAGGAGGAAGAGAGGGAAGGGAGGGACAGAAGGAGGAAGGGAGGGAAAGGAAGGAGGGAGAGGAGGGACGGAGAGAAGTTATAGTGACGGAAGGGTTGACGAATGAAGGAAAGGAAAGAGGCAGGTCGTAACGAGAGGGCTGGAGGAAGGGAAGAAGGGAGAGAAGGGAGGGAGAGAAGCAGGGAGGGAGGGTAGGAAGAAAGGAGGAAGAGAAAGGAAGGGAAGAAGAGAGAGAAGGGAGGGAGAGAAGCAGGGAGGGAGGGTAGGAAGAAAGGAGGAAGAGAAGGGAAGGAAAGAAGCAAGTGGTAGAGGAAGGGTTAGAGAAAGGGAGGAAGAGAGGGAGAGAGGAAAGGACAGGAGATAGTGACATAAGGGCTAACAGACGGAGGGACGGGGGGAGGGAGGGAGGCAGAAGAGGGAAAGAGAGAAACAGATGGGGACGGAGAGAGGAGAGAGAGAGAGAGAGAGAGAGAGAGAGAGAGAGAGAGAGAGAGAGAGAGAGAGAGAGAGAGAGAGAGAGAGAGAGAGAGAGAGAGAGAGAGAGAGAGAGAGAGAGAGAGAGAGAGAGAGAGAGAGAGAGAGAGAGAGAGAGAGAGAGAGAGAGAGAGAGAGAGAAGCAGGTGGTGACGGGAGGGCTGGAGGAAGAGAGAACATAAGAACATAAGAACGTAAGGAGTCTGCAAGAGGCCGGTTGGCCTATACAAGGCAGCTCCTGTACACTCAACCCCACCTTACCTCACCATCCATGGCTTTATCTAACCTCTTCTTGAATGTATCTATGGTGTTGGCGCCCACAACATGGCTCCCAAGCCTGTTCCATTCATCTACCACTCTATTGGTGAACCAATTCTTGCCTATGGGCGAGGCAGGCTGGATCGGTATTCCCAGACGCTGCCGACTCCCACGTCATCTATTTCTAAAGGCCAAAGAGGAGATTAATCAGGTTTCCATGAGTGTTTTTTCACCATAGTGGCACAGAAGAATGGCCAGACTACTACCAGGGTCATAAAACTATCTCTGCAAATGCTCAAAACTCCTACTAAATCTTTGTTAAATGTGCGTACTTGGGCGCTGAAATGTTTAAGAAAATGGGTCAGACTACTACCAGGGTCATAAAACTATCTCTGTAAATGCTCAAGACTCCTACTTAATCCTTGTTAAATGTGCGTACTTGGGCGCTGAAATATTTAAGAAAATGGGTCGGTGGCTGGGACGAGGCGCTCCAAGGCCACGCGTCTCAGGCTGACAATCCCGACACCACCGTTGCCTGATTATCGTACTCAGAACATCGTATTTACCAGTTTCTGACCCAAGACTATTGCAAAAAAACACCAAAAACTAACCATTTCAATGATAACTATAAATGAATCTAGTTATCGGGGTGGAGGAGACAGTTTTTGGCTCGGAAATCAGCAAATATTAGAGCCTGAGTACGATAGTCTGGCAATGTTGCGGCCGGCACGTAGCAGGGAGCTTTTTGTGTGGCTCAGTGTGTCGGTGTACTCAGACGCCTCCGCCTCTCGCATCAACCCAACTCACCCTAAGTCTATATACACCAAGTCAAGTCATACGCAGGTTTGTGGGAGGAGACACGGCCGAGGCGTGGTTTATGCGTGACACTGCTTGGAGCCAAACTAGAGAATGTAGAAACAGGGATTTAGAGAAAACGAGGAAAGGCGGACTAATTTAAATAAATCACTTCAACATGCCCTCCCTCACACCCCACACCGCCGTTTGTAGTCATTGAAATTACGGTCACGCAATAGCACAATAAAAAGGCATTTTTTTTCGTCAGTGGCTTGCCTGAACGAGCTGTGAAAGAAGGCGAGAATGCACATCCAGAGTGCATATACGGCCCCAACTTTAGTCACCCCTGAACTGGCGAGTATTTTTTTTTGGCTCTAAGTGACGTCATCCCGCAGCTCCACAGGTTTGAAGCAGAGTGACTTGACTTGGTATATATAGACTTAGAACTCACCCACATGAACCCAAATGACTCAGGTACAATATTAAAGCAAGAAACAAAAAAATGAGGAAACATGAAAATAAATGGACTAATAAAACCAGACACAACGAAATGCTAAACCGTAGATCCAGGTTCGAATCATGTCAACGCAATAATGAATCAGGTTACGCCCAAGACCTGCCTCGCGTGATTTGTGTGTGTGTGTGTGTGTGTGTGTGTGTGTGTGTGTGTGTGTGTGTGTGTGTGTGTGTGTGTGTGTGTGTGTGTGTGTTTACCTCGTTGTTCTGAACAGGGTTTGTTTGTTTCCTGTTATCAAGTCTCCATATTTACTTTTATTCAACTCTGTGTGTGTGTGTGTGTGTGTCGCCCCCATTCACCGGCCCTTATAACAATACACTCCCTCCCACCTCACCTCACCTTATCTTATCTTACCTCACCTCACCTCACCTTACCTCACCTCACCTCACCTCACCTCGCCTAGTCTAACCTAACTTCACCTCTCCTTACCTAACCTAACTTAACCTAATCCTTATTTCACCTAACCTAACCTAACTTCACCTCATTTCATCTAACCTAACCTAATCTAACCTCTACTCACTCACCTCCCCTCCCCTCACCCAACCTCAGCTCACCTAACCTAACCTCCCCTCAAAGCCTCGTTTACACCGGCCGCGTCTCCCCCGCTGATGGCGACACCCCTGGACAAACAATGCTGCCTGGCCCGGTCATATCCACCTCCATTCGTCTGGCTGAAGGAACGGAGATACGCGTGGCAGCCGGCAGTTATGGGGCCGCTCTGTTGACATTCGCCTGAGTACCTCGGGATCACGGTTGTTATACTGTGGTGTGTGTGATGGCGAGGGAAGGGAGAGTGGGATGAATAACTACACCTGGGGAGGGGAGTGTCATTCAAACCTATACCAGTCGACTGTAGCCATGCAAAACTGTACCCGGTGAATGTAGTGCCATGCAAAACTGTACCCGTTGAATGTATTGCCATGCAAAACTGTACCCGTTGAATGTAGTGGCATGCAAAAATGTACCCGTTGAATGTAGTGGCATGCAAAACTGTACCCGTTGAATGTAGTGCCATGCAAAAATGTACCCGTTGAATGTAGTGGCATGCAAAAATGTACCCGTTGAATGTAGTGCCATGCAAAACTGTACCCGTTGAATGTAGTGCCATGCAAAACTGTACCCGTTGAATGTAGTGCCATGCAAAACTGTACCCGTTGAATGTAGTACCTGCAAAACTGTACCCGTTGAATGTAGTGCCTGCAAAACTGTACCCGTTGAATGTAGTGCCATGCAAAACTGTACCCGTTGAATGTAGTGCCTGCAAAACTGTACCCGTTGAATGTAGTGCCATGCAAAACTGTACCCGTTGAATGTAGTGCCATGCAAAACTGTACCCGTTGAATGTAGTGCCATGCAAAACTGTACCCGTTGAATGTAGTACCTGCAAAACTGTACCCGTTGAATGTAGTGCCTGCAAAACTGTACCCGTTGAATGTAGTGCCATGCAAAACTGTACCCGTTGAATGTAGTGCCTGCAAAACTGTACCCGTTGAATGTATTGCCATGCAGAATTGTACCCGTTGAATGTAGTGCCTGCAAAACTGTACCCGTTGAATGTAGTGCCTGCAAAACTGTATCCGTTGAATGTAGTACCATGCAAAACTGTACCCGTTGAATGTAGTGCCTGCAAAACTGTACCCGTTGAATGTAGTGCCTGCAAAACTGTACCCGTTGAATGTAGTGCCTGCAAAACTGTACCCGTTGAATGTAGTGCCTCCAAAACTGTACCCGTTGAATGTAGTGCCATGCAAAATTGTACCCGTTGAATGTAGTGCCTGCAAAACTGTACCCGTTGAATGTAGTGCCATGCAAAACTGTATCCGTTGAATGTAGTGCCTGCAAAACTGTACCCGTTGAATGTAGTGCCTACAAAACTGTATCCGTTGAATGTAGTGCCTGCAAAACTGTACCCGTTGAATGTAGTGCCTGCAAAACTGTATCCGTTGAATGTAGTGCCTGCAAAACTGTACCCGTTGAATGTAGTGCCTACAAAACTGTATCCGTTGAATGTAGTGCCTGCAAAACTGTACCCGTTGAATGTAGTGCCTGCAAAACTGTATCCGTTGAATGTAGTGCCTGCAAAACTGTACCCGTTGAATGTAGTGCCTACAAAACTGTACCCGTTGAATGTAGTGCCATGCAAAATTGTACCCGTTGAATGTAGTGCCTGCAAAACTGTACCCGTTGAATGTAGTGCCTGCAAAACTGTACCCGTTGAATGTAGTGCCTGCAAAATTGTACCCGTTGAATGTAGTGCCTGCAAAACTGTACCCGTTGAATGTAGTGCCTGCAAAACTGTATCCGTTGAATGTAGTGCCTGCAAAACTGTACCCGTTGAATGTAGTGCCTGCAAAAATGTACCCGTTGAATGTAGTACCTGCAAAACTGTACCCGTTGAATGTAGTGTCATGCAAATCTGTACCCGTTGAATGTAGTGCAATGCAAAACTGTACCCGTTGAATGTAGTGTCATGCAAATCTGTACCCGTTGAATGTAGTGCCTGCAAAACTGTACCCGTTGAATGTAGTGCCATGCAAAACTGTACCCGGTGAATGTAGTGCCTGCAAAACTGTACCCGTTGAATGTAGTGCCTGCAAAACTGTACCCGTTGAATGGAGTGTGGCGTGAAAAACTATACCAGATGAATGTATTATGTATGCAAAACTATACCAAGCGAAGGGGGTAATATTGAAGACTATAGCCGTTGAAATATTGTCCTGCATAACTGTATATATAGACGTTGAATGTACTGTACTCGTATCACGCACACCTATACCCATTGAAAATACCGTCATGCAAATCTATACCCTGCGATTGAGCTGCTTCCTTCATAGTTATTTTCAAAGGTCAAAGAAGGGATCAATCGGGTTCTAATGAATGTTCTTTTAGGTTCATGATACAGAAGAAGAGTCAATCTACCACCAGGGTCATAAAACTACCCCTGAAAAAGCCCACAACTCCTAGGAAAGCCTTGTCAAATATGTGTGCTTGGGCGCCGAGGTGTTTAAGAGTATAACCGTGTAGTACCTCGTGAACAGACTCAGAAGCTAACCTTAACACACACAGCACAGAAACTACATAGGACACACTACTCTTACACCCGGCCACAAGTAGGTCGTATGAGGATGAGCCGCTGGAATGGTCACGAGGCGCATTAGGACCCGGGAGAAAGGACCGCGCGAGGAAGAGAAAACTGGTCCGCAAAGAAAGAATTTGGGAAGAGTGCGCGGAGTTGTGCAGCGGTGAGTGATGACCAAAGCCTCGGGGCAAGAAAAACGGGAAGTGGATGAGGGGGGAGGCAGTAGTAGCGGTGGAGGCGGCTTAGGTGGTGGAGGTAGTGGAGGTAGCAGCAGGTAGGAAGGAAAGAAATCGATGAGTGTGGCGGTGAACATCAGCGGTGGGTGACTGGTTTTGGCTGGCTGCATGGTGCTGGTGGTGGCGTCGTGGTGGTGACTGACTGAAGGAGAAACTTTAGAATTGGCGGAAAACTAGAAAGGGAATGTGTCTTTACTTCCTACGGTGACTTATAACCTTTCTTTTTCACCTTATTTTTGGAGAATGCATGACTGGTTCAGGTTGGATGGCTGATGGAGTGACAGACTGAAGGAAAAACTTTAGAATTGTCGGAAAACAAGAAAGGGAATGTGTCTCTACTTTCTACGGTGACTTTGAACCTTTTTCACACCTTAGATTTAAAGAATGCATGACTGTTTCAGGTTGGATGGCTGATGAAGTGGTTGACTGAAGGAGAAACTTTGAAATTGGCGGAAAACTAGAAAGGCAATGTGTCTTTACTTCCTACGGTGACTTTGAACCTTTCTTTTCACCTTTGTTATATAGAGTGCAGGATGGGTGGCTGGCCTGAGGCGGCTGTGACTGTGGCTGACTGAACGAGAGACTTTGAGACTTTATGACAGCCAGAAGACTAGTGAGGAAGTGTCTACTTACTTCCTACGGTGACTTAGAACTTATGTTTCAGCTTTTCTTATAGAGTAGGATGAACTTTACTTTTTTTCTGGTTTTATTTTGCATCTCTCTACTCACAAGACTTTAGAACTGGCGCAAAACTGGAGTCTGAGGGGAGCTTCTTTGCAGGAGGTAATGGGGGTGCTGGGGGAATAGGTTTTGGATAAGCAGCTCCTGAACGGAGGACTGTGTGATGGGGAGCATCAATCGTTAAACCGCTGAAGGCAGAGGATAGAGCCTCTTCCAATTTTCGATCCTGGGACATGGGGAGTTAGACGGGGGAGTCACTTAGCTGTGTCCGATGCATTTGTAAGGAGACCAGAGCATGATGGTATGGCTGATGTATGGTGAGGGGGGAGACTGGGACGCAGGAGATGTGGGTTAACTCACTTCTCTCTGCTCTCCGGCACAAGCTGTAATGTAGGGGAGATATTAGGACGTATATAAGGAAAATTATAGGAAGGGAAATTTTAAGTAAGATTAAAGGGAAGTTTATAGGAAGATTCGTAGGTAATCCGTAAGGAAATGGTAAGATACCTTGGGTGTGAAGCAGTCGTGAGGTCGCTTGAGGAAAGAGTGGGGCGGTACAAGGGCATAAATGACTGGGATCAGCAGATGTGCAGATGGCGACACATATCACTGGGATCAGCAAGACGTGGCTGCCGCCGGCGAAAGAGGGGTAGGGCTGGTGAACGGGGAGGGGAGGAGCGCTGAAGGCGAACGGTATGGAATACAAGAGAGTAGGGATAGGAATTTAAATGTAATCCGTGTAAGGGATTAAGAACAAATGAAATGGCGATTATAGTAGGTTAAATTAGTGGAGAATGGGAGACGAGGGTGAGAATGTTATTTGAAGTGGGGGGTTTCGACGGTACATGTACTAAATTATGGAACAACGTTTCGTCTTACTTGAGTGATAGTTCAGGTGACAAACCAAAATTGTGCGGCGTGTTCCACTAGCCGGGGGTGGGTGTTGCCGATCTTTTGATTGACGGCACGCTGACGCAGACTGCTGACGCTCTGGACTTGAGCTGCCTGGCCGCGGCTACTACCTTGTCACTACGAATATAGCTTCCTCTTCCTCCTCTTGTGACTGTGAAGATACAGGGTTGGGGGAGTTCGGCAGGGGGTTAATCCCGTTAAGTGAGGTGGGATTTTTGGGTAGACTGGTCACGGACGTTTGCTGAGTGGTGGCACAGATTGTTGTTTTGGTGATACAACGTAGGTGGTGACCTCTTTTGTAGGTGCAAGTACGAGCTATGGGGCTTGTAGTCGTCTCATAGGGAGTGTAGTAATCCCGTAATCGTAGAGAGGTTGTGCTTGAGTTCACACTGGTTCACTGAGTCGTTGCCAACGGAGTCACCACGGAATTTGAGGCACTTTGTGTAGGCCAGTATTATTTTATGAGAAATCCTTTGTAATCGCTTTGTAATCGCTTTGTAATCGCTTTGTAACCGCTGCCACCAATATAAGTTTAGCAGGTTTGGAGTTAAAGTCTTTGCTTAAATTGTCTTTTTACTGGTTTTGTGGCTTACACGGAGCGTGTGATGTGAACTCTATCGAGACGAAATGATGACTGCTCTCGGCAGCCGCACAAGCTATGTGCGTCATCTTTCGTTCATGAGGTTGCCTAGTCACAAAAGGATTTATACAGATAGAGGGAGAAGAAGTGGAAACGGATAGATATTTAGGATTAATATTTACATGTTTACAAAGGGAGTGTCTGTTTACTTCCTACGGTGACTTAGAACTTATTTTTGACCTTTTCTTATAGAATAGGATGACCTTTACTTTTTTCTGGCTTTATTTTGCATCTCTCTACCCACCAGACTTTAGAACTGGCGCAAAACTGGAAAGAGAGTGTCTGTTTACTTCCTACGGTGACTTAGAACTTATTTTTCACTTTTTCATATATGTAGTGTGTAGGGCGAACTTCTCTTTTTCTATCTATATATTTTTTTCTCTCTCTGCCCACCAGACTTAACAATGGGCAGGAAATTCGAAAGAGAATGTCTCTCTGTTTGCTAAGGTGGCTTATAATCAATTTTTCACCTTTTCTTTTAATGTAGGATGAACTTCACCATTTTGTCTATTTCTTTCCTTTTTTTTCTCTCTCCTTAGATTAGTTTCATATATATCTCCCCTTTTCTTCTAGTGCAGGATGAACCTCACTTTTTTTCCCTCTTTCTATATCCTTTTCCCTCTCCGAACATCAGCTTCATATATGTGACGCAGGGGAACATTCAGTGGTACCATCAAATGAAATCGTCAGTCACTTCTTCGGCGCCTCCTCGGTCAGTGCCGCATCCTCGGAGACAGCGACCTTCAAAGCGAGCGACCCAGGGCCCATACTCTCAAACCTTTAGGCGCCAGAGTACACATAGTTGACAAGGCTTTCGTAGGTGTTTGGGGCATTTTTAGGGGTAGTTTAAGGCCCGTAGTGGTAGTGTGACTCTTCTTCTGTACCATGAGCCCAAGTACATATAGTTGACAGGGCTTTCGTAGGTGTTTGGGGCATCTCTAGGGGTAGTTTAATGGCCGTAGTGGTAGTGTGACTCTTCTGCTGTACCATGAACCTAATAAAACGCTCATTAGAACCCGATTGACCTCCTTTTCGGCCTTTGGAAATAGTTGATGTGAGAGGTGAGAGGCGGAAGCGTCCGAGAACACCAACCCAAAGTTCTGTGTCCTCCAAACTCTCCTCACCGCCTCCTGGTTCTCCTGAAAGCAACACCCTCGCGACCCATTCCCGAGCCTCCTCACAGTACGAAGAGTTGTGTGCATCCCGCGGACTGGTATTTACTTTGCTCGTGAGGAAGAGGCGACACAAGGGAAACTAGACTATTGGGACCCGCTGCTGCTTGGACGGGGCGCGAACTGAGCTTTGAAGATCATTCGCTGGCCTCGAGTTTTCCGTAGCGATGAATGCAAGAATGGAAGGACTTAAAAAGACGCCGAAGAAGTGATTGAAGATTTCCTCTGTGGAACTTTGCACCACTTAATGTTCCTCTACGTTAAGTATATGAAGCTAATGTGTGGAGGGAGAGAAAAATAGCGATATATAGAGACAGACAACGATATGGATAGATAGATAAAGAGAGGAAATTATTTATACAGATAGAAAAATGTGATTTTTTTCCAGACAGATAGAGAGAGGAAATGATGTATACAGATAGAAAAATGTCAAGTTCTTCCAGATAGATAGAGAGAGGAAATGATGTATACAGATAGAAAAATGTCAAGTTCTTCCAGATAGATAGAGAGAGAAAATGATATATACAGATAGAAAAATGTTACGTTCTTCCAGATAGATAGAGGGAGGAAATGATATATACAGATAGAAAAATGTTAAGTTCTTCCAGATAGATAGAGAGAAGAAATGATATATACAGATAGAATAATGTAAAGTTTTTCCTACACTCAGTAAAGAAGGTCAATAAATATATCCAAGACCACCACAAATAAAAAAGAATACATAGATTATTTTTCAGTAAAGGAAGCAGCTCAAGCAAAAAAAAAAAAAAAAAAAAAACAAAAGATTTTCACTGCCCCATAAAAGAGAGTATAGAAAGAGTACGGTAAAGTCAGGGGCATATGATCATCTTGCTGCGCGTGGCCTCGGTGCTCATCTCCGTCGCATTAGCCCATGAGTCATTGATGGGCGGTCAGAGAAAAAAATATATGGATAGAAAAAAATACAATTCTTCCAGCACTCCATAACAAGGCGCACAAACACGCCCTCAGCCGGCGGTCCTAATATAGAGAGACGCATTCCCCCTCCAGTGTCCCGCCCATTGTAAGTCGCCAGTAAATTTTAAGCCCCGCCGCGGACGTCCATAAATTCGTGAGGCAAAAAATTATCGGAATAGCGGGGAAATAAATATCCACAAGCACAGACACACACACACACACACTCACTCACTTACTTACACTCACACACTCTCTCTCTCTCTCTCTCTCTCTCTCTCTCTCTCTCTCTCTCTCTCTCTCTCTCTGTTACATACACTGTCACGTTTGGCCGAGGCGCGTGCTGCTACGACCTGCCCCAACCAAGCACCTCACGACTGACAGGCACGACGCGGTGAGAGGCAGCTGCCGACACTCACGACTTTCTACTCCAGCTCACCCCTGTGCTGCCCGGATCCCTTATGCAAGAGTTAACCAGCATAAATTTTTCATCTTTTTCGCTGGTTAACTCTGGAATAGCTTTCCTCTGTCTGTATTTTCTCCTGCATTGGACTTGAACATGAACGTGAAGGGAGTATCAAGCAACGTTGCCAGATTGTCGTACTCAGCCGCTTATATTTCCCGACTTCCTGCCCCAAAACTGTCTTCTGGGCTCCAATAACGAAACTCATTTATAGTTATCGTTAAAAGAGTTAGATCCTGATGTTTCTTGGCAATAGTTAGGCGTCAGAAACCGGTAAATACTATTCTCTGAGTACGACAATCTGGCAACGGTGGTATCAAGACACTTCTCCAACTGACATGCAGTGACCTCTCTTCTGGCCACTCGTTCTGGGGTCATATTCTTAAACATTTCGGCGTTTAAGCACACACACTTGTCAAGGCTTTCGTAGGAGTTGTGGGCCTTTCCATGAGTAGTTTTATGACCCTTCCTCTGTACCATGAACCTAAGAACACACTTACTAGAACGCAATTGATCACTTTTTTGGCCTTTGAAACTTGTTGATGTGAGAGGCGGAAGCGTCTGGGAATACGGGCCCTGTCCTCTTATTGCTGGAACATTGTTTAGCGGGCTTTTTGTTTTCCGTTTCTGTTGTTCTTGAGCTTCTCCCATTGGTGTAAAAACAATAGTAAAGACAGAAAGCTCCGTTGTGTTACTAAGAATTGATAGATCACTCCAACATCAAAAGAAATAAACAATGATCGGCAGCGGGCGGCCTCGGCGAGACGTCAAAACTCGCTGCGGCGGGGCGAGGCGAGACGGCCAATCGTTCATGAACTTGTGGGTCCAAGAAGATAAATTTCATATCGTTACCGATCCAATACAAAGGAGAAGTTAGTACGTGTGAGAGCTGAGTCTACATCACAACTCGTACTGCCTCATAGAGCACTACTTGCACTGCCTAATAGAGGACTAAACCTTGTATCCTTTTTTTTTTTTTACAGGAAAGGAAGCAGCTCAAAGGCATAAAACAAGTGTAGAGAGAAAAAAATCCCGCTAAACGCTGCTCCTAAAATATTGCCTAACAGAGAACTAAATCTTGTACTGCCTCATAGAACACAGAAAATCTCACTAAGCAGAAGTTATCATTATGGAGGATATTGTCAAGCTGTCCCCCTCCCTTGTACAGCCTCATACCGTGCTGAGCCGTGTACTGCCTCAACGAACACTGATACGCTCACTAAACATAAGGAGTTACCATTACGAAGGACAGGTTCCCTCCTCCCCCCTCTACTTTGGCTCCCGTAGCGGCCCTCCCTCACAGCACCAAGCCATCATGTCCAGAGCCTCGTCCCATTCAGGGCAGCAACGAGCAACACTTGTGAGTCCCGGATCAAATTACCGTTCATCTGAGTGTCGACCCTCGGCCAGTCAGCCCGCATATTCCCAATCTCTACTGGTATGTGGCCCCCACTCTTGAACAGGGCAGGTTGTGCTAGGCTACGTTAGGTTGGCTTATGTTAGGTTTCGTTGTCGTCATACGAGGTAATTTTGAGTGGGAATTACAATGAGAGTATTTTCCAGAGCACGCAGTGGTTAGGGTATTTCCTATATATCTAATGATATGGGGTGCCCACTCTTGAACAGGGAAGGTTACGTTAGGTTAAAGTTATGTTCAGTTAGCTCAGGTTAGGTTAGCTCAGGTTGGGTTAGGTTACGATAGGTTAGACTAGGTTAGCTTAGCTCAGGTTAGATTAGCACAGGTTTGTCACATCAGGTTAGGTTAGGTCAGGTAAGGTAAGATTAGGATAGGTTTAATAGTAGTTATTTTGGATAATTTGGAGTGGGAATTACAATGAGGGTATTTTCCAGAACACCACGTGGTTAGTTTCGGAGGTACAGCCGAGCGTCTTCATTCAGGGACCACATACCCGTAAAGAGGTTGGGTATATGCAGCCCGCCCTGATATGCCTGGCGTGGCGGGGGCGAGGCCATGCAAAGCTAAGCGCCGCCACACTGCTTACCCGCCTCCCACCTGCCCCGCCTCGCCGCGCTGCCTGGGTTGTGAGGATAAAGATTTATTGGCCGGCACCAGCACGGGGGCCGCCGTGACCCGACTCATATGTTTCACTTCTCACAGACAGAATTTCACGAGCAGAAACTCCACAATCACGCGACTTAGCGACCCAAGACGTCTTTCAAAATGGCAGTCCCGTGTATTTAAGCCGGTTAGCACGTGTTTTATTGTCAAGTTCCGTGTCTGTGTTATATAAGAAGACAGATTAAAGTTCATATTCTTAAACGAATCGTGCTCCCATTACGACTATTCTTCAAGGCCACAGAGAAGACTAACCGGATTGTCGAGGGTGATTTTCCAATTCAAGACGCAGAAGTCGTGTCAAACTATCACTATGAACATAAAGCAGTCCATGAAAACGCACGGAACTTTTACGAGAGGCTCTTCAAACAGGCGAACTTGGGCGCGGGGCGTTTAAGAACACGGGGGCCAATGTTCCTGATCACGATACTGCTGCAAGGAGCCCAAACCTTACCATTTAAAATAGTACAGCACTCCCTATAAAAGGATAAATAAACAAATAAATAAATAAATAAATACACAAACGCACCCAACAGCCTTAATTTGCCTCCATTTCCTAAATTTGTCAGAAACCCGCATTTATTTACACTTAGAAACAAACATTTACATCGCTGAAGATTACCGTTGCTTACGTGGCAAAATAAAAAAAATAAGTAAATAAATAAATACTCCTATACACACCAAACAGCATTAACTTGTCTCCACTTCCTGCATTTCTCACAAACCTGCATTTATTTACATTTCAAAACAAACACTTGCCTCGCTAAACATTACCCGTTGCTTAGGTGATAAAAAAAACCTGCTTTAAATTCGCTACAAAGTTCATTGCCTCCGCGTAAAAACGTTTCCCGATATTACGCTGCGAAACTATTGTCAATCGCTAATGTCCCAAATTAAAAACGCTTAGCTGCCTTCACGACCCGGTAAATACTTTTAGTGCTCGGGATTTCATGAAACCATTACGGGGCCGGAAACACAGATAAAAAGGTTCCCATCGTCAACGGCCATCACCTGTGCTGGCTGGCGGGCCGTTGAAGCCGTGCCCCAGACATGCAAGCAGCAGTGCACCGCGTGTCACTGGGCGACCCTCATGTGGAAGACCTCTCTGTTTATGTAACGATAGAATGAATTATGATAACAACAAACGATGAAACTCTCTCTCTCTCTCTCTCTCTCTCTCTCTCTCTCTCTCTCTCTCTCTCTCTCTCTTCAAAAGAGAGAGAGAGAGAGAGAGAGAGAGAGAGAGAGAGAGAGAGAGAGAGAGAGAGAGAGAGAGAGAGAGAGAGAGAGAGAGTAGGCAAGCAGGCAGGGAGACAGACATATAGACAGGCAGGACAAAAATAAATATATAAAATTAATCCGTGCACAGAAAGTTAGTCTTGGCCCAGGCCTGAGGCGCGTGGCCGCGGCCCTCACAGCACGGGCCGCGGTGACGCCCACCAGCGTGACACACTCCCGTCACGGCGCGGCGGCGGTGCTGGCGCGGCTAACAAACTGGTGACGCGGTGGCTGCGGGACAGGCGTTCGGGTAAGCAGGGGAATATATCACAGTTTTTAACACCTCATATTTTTCCCCAAACATTTATTTCCCAGGCCGGGTGTTCCTGCACGAGGATGTGAATATATCGGCGCAGTCCTTCACTGGGCTCAGGTTCTCGGAATGCAGAGAAATGTTTTCACGAAAGGAGTTCCTCTGCGGAAGACTTTAAATCTGGCCAGTCATTTCTCAAGGCGCCTCACTCACGCACATTAGCATACACACTCCTTGCTGGCCCGCCTGGCCGGGCGCGGCGAGGCCCGCCGGCCACAGCTCACACATTTTTACGTTCCCTCGCAAAAAAATTCTGACGAAGCGGCGGTATTTATCTTCCTCTAAGGAGGTCACGTCGTCACGCGGCGATGCACGCCCTCCCGGCATTCATCTTGGCGGGTAATTAGCGAAGACGTCGGTAATTTAATGACGGAATGACCGAAAATAACGGGACGAGATTCACTGGTCTGTACTCCCTGACTTAAGGGTGGACGTGAAGCCTGGATCCGGCAAGACTTTCTTCAGGACTGACAACGGGAGGCAGAGGCAGGCAAGGGAGGCGCCGTGGTGGCCTGTTGTCGCGGCTTAAAGGTGGAGGGAAGAGGCGCCGTGATCTTGCCACGTGTAGGAAGGAAGGAAGGAAAGTGCAAAAACATGACCCTTGCAGTGAGAGGAAACGCAACACACTGATCCTTACCTGAGCCGGCAGGAACGAACACGCGGCGGACTTAACGTGCTCGTACCTGTATCAAGGGATGAAGAACAACAGATTTCAGAAACTAACGAGAAATGTGCATACATACAGTGAAGGTGAAGCTGCGATTTTTTGCACTCAAGCCAAAATATAAATGATGCCGGCTTCTGCGAGGACGCCTGCCTGCCACACAGCTTTGAGGCAATGGACGAGTGTACGGCCTGAAGGCAGAGTTACAGCACTGGACATGTGATGGAACGATGGATGAATGAATAAAGCAACTCACCATAACGTATACTAACTTCGATTTGATGCTTTTAAATCCACTCATATTCCTCTTCCTCGTAAACTTACTATACTTCCTCCGCCTCTTTCTCCTCCTGCTCCTACTAATAGCATACTACTCCAAGTCTTCTCCTCTTCCTCTATACCTCACCACATCCTCCTCCTCTTTCTCCTCCTGCTCCTACTAATAGCATACTACTCCAAGTCTTCTCCTCTTCCTCTTTACCTCACCACATCCTCCTCCTCTTTCTCTTTCTCCCCCTGCTCCTACTAATAGCATACTACTCCAAGTCTTCTCCTCTTCCTCTATACCTCACCACAGACCTCCTCCTCCTTCTTTTCCTCCTACTGCTCCCCCCCCTTTTTTTTTAACTTTTCATGTTCCTCTTCCTCCTCCTCTTCTTCTTTCTCTCTTCCTCCTCATCCTCCATCTCCTTCTTCCTCCTTTGTCTCACTCTCCTTCTCTCGTACTTCCTCTTACGCTCCTCCTCCTCCTCCTCTTTCTCCTCCTGATTTAGTAAGGAAGTTTTCAATAGACTTCTTTTTTTCTAACAACTCTTCTTTCATTATGATCTTGAGGGACGGAGGTAAAAGATTCTTCCCACAACAAGGACAAATAAAATAAACACATGAGGCGTGTGGTGGAGCGTCGAGGTGTTTGTGTCGCCATGAGTTATGTTTTCCATCAATACCAAGTTAGTGACGCTGCCCACAACTTGCCAGCACCTCATTTACTGGCCACTGTTCTATATCACACACTGTTCCGAGTCTGGCGCAGTGGTGTGTCTAGTCCCAAAACATCTTTGCTTGGTAACCCATGAAAGAAAGGCGGTTCAGAGATGACACCGTCCTCTCAACTTGCCAGCACCTCATTTACTGACTATTGTTCTATATCACACACTGTTCCGTCTGGGCAGTGCATTGACAGCTGAGCATCGGGTACAAGCGTCTATCCACCAGCCAGAAAACCCAATAAAACTTTCCCTGGTAACCTATACAAGAAAGGCAGTTCAGAGATGACACCGTGCTCTCAACTTCCCAGCACCTCCTTTACTGACCAATGCTCCATATCACTGTTCTTTCTGGGCAGAGCATTCACAGCTGAGTGTCTGGTGCAGGTGTATGTTTGGGAGCTAGAAAACACAATACAACTTTCCTTGGTGACCTATAAATGAAAGAAAGGAAAGAGAAGACAACGTACGCTCAACTTGCCAGCACCTCCTTTACTGACCAATGTTCCATATCACACACTGTTCTGTTTGGGCCAAAGTGTTCACAGCTGAGCGTCTAGTACAGGCGTATGAGCTCCATTATATTAAGAGCGTATATTTAGTACCTAAAGAAGAAAGATCAATACAACTTTCCTTACAAGTATACACCAATAAAAGAAAGGCGGTTAAAACAATCAGTAACTCCAGAATATTTCTCCCCAAAATCGAGCCCAATCTACTTTTCGACACTCTCCAAACTTTCCAGAACAAGGAGTATCAGCACCTTACCCCCACGCCAAAATACTTCAAACTTTTTATCCCATCTTTCCCGCCTCGCCTGCACCCAGAAGGCAGCCTTGTCGCCTCCATCACAAGGGAAGACTCTGCCTCCCCGAGTCTCGTGCGGAAAAATTCACCCTTAGAAGACCCTGTATTTTCCATCCATCCGAACCTTCGCCCATAAAAACTAATCAGGTGTGAAGATTTCTTTTGATTCTTTTGTTTTTGTTTTTGTCAGTGGTGAAGGAGTTTTTGTCAAGGTAAACTGAATATACTAGTGTTACCTTTCCCGCCTTCCCTTTAAGCACCAGCTAATAAGGCTACAAACATCTTTTGAGTTTCGTTCTTCAATGTTTTGCACCGCTGGTTGAGTTCTTGCCAACGCCCCTAGAGTATAGTGCTTCTGTCCTGATGGTCTGCTTGCTAAGGCTTCCCATGAACCCACAAGGGCACACACACACAAAGGGACAAGAGCTCTATCACTACTAACAAGCATCGGCCTCTACACTTCGCGGTATACTCGTTTAAAGTCATTCACTGCGGACGAATGACAGAATGATATCACTGCTGCCCATTGTTAAAAGATAGTAAGCTTGTTCTGAGGTTACGGGTGTGTATAACCAACCTCCAGCACGAGAAAAACGATATTTGATACGTACAGACGGAAAGGTTTGATCGGGGACTAGCAAGGTACAGCGCCGGAAGGGTCAGGCTTGAAAAGTTGATATTGAAGATTTTTAA